>NW_027485116.1:0-54279 GCF_050908995.1 Andrena cerasifolii | reverse complement strand
AATATGATAAGATTGCGATAAGCAGTTGTAAACAAAATAATAGAATAGTAAGATTGCGATAAGCAGTTATAAACAAAATAATAGAATAGTAAGATTGCGATAAGCAGTTATAAACGAAATAATTGAATAGTAAGATTGCGATAAGCAGTTATAAACGAAATAATTGAATAGTATGGTATGGTGGTGATATGCACAATAATATTAAGTAATATAAATGGCTTACGGTGATCGTCGAACACTGAGTTTAATATTAACACTTTAAAGATATACTTTTCAAGTAAGCCTTCTACCGAAGAGATTTCTGTCGAAGAAAGAGAACTCGGCCTGTCAGGACCTCATATTTGTGTACTTTCACAGGAGTATTGTGGGGTACGCGCGGTAAAGACCTTGACACATTTCGGTTTAAGACGCAGTAGGACTTCCGGGGTTTTTACAAACGGTACGTCTATTAATAGACGTATTTATGTCACGTACGCCAAATATACGTCGCAATTAGGTTTCTGGGGTTTTTATGACTGCGAAAAGAGATACTCAACTCATCGAATGGATTTCGGGTGTTTTACGGGAAAGGGGTTATTAGAGTGGCTTGGACTTCATGAGTCGTAAAGAGGGGGTTGAGACTTGGTCTCGATTTAAGAGGGATTTGTAATGAGGGACTTGTTTGAATTTGTTTTTGGAGGGAATGATTCGTGCCTTGTAAGACGAATAGGCGAAGAGGGTTTTGAAACGATCATCTCGTGATGGGGACCGCTAAGGTACATCAGCGAGGTGGAGGTTTGTATTGATCATCCTGTGTTGTTGACCGCTAAGGTGCAACATCAAGGTGATCGGTGATTGAGGAGATGGGGTAGGAGTTGAGTTTGATAGACTTTAGTGGAGTGATTTTGAGGTTTACTAGTGGAATTGGGAATAGGAAACGCGCGAAAAATCGTGGGACGTTACACTTTTAAATTTTTTAAAAAACTTTTTGAAAATTTTTTTTATTTTTTAAAATTTTTATTTGTTTATTCTTTTATTTTTCTTCTAAATTTTGTATATTTTTTTATTTAAAATTTTTTTTTGTATTTAAATTTTTTTATTTTAATTTTTAAAATTTTTTATATAAAATTTTATTTTGTATTTAAATTTTTTAAAATTTTTAAAAAAATTTTTTTTTTTAATTTTCATTTTTTTATTAATTTTTTTAATATTTTTAAAAATTTAAAAAAATTTTTTTTAATTTTTTTAAAAAAATTGTTTTAATTTTTTAACAAATTTTTTTTAAATTTTGTTTTAATTTTTTAACACATTTTTTTTATTTTTTTTAATTTTCTTATAATTTTTTATTTTTTAAAATTTTTAAAAATTTTTTTTAATTTTTTTTTAAAAAAATTGTTTTAATTTTTTAACAAAATTTTTAAAAAAAATTTTTTATTTTTTATAAATTTTTTTTTATATTTTAAAAAAAAATTTCTATATTTTCTAATTTTTTAAAATTTTTTTTAAAAATTTTGTTTATTTTTTTTAAATTTTTATTTGTTTATTTTTTTTATTTTTCATTTTTCTTTTAATTTTTTGTATATTTTTTTATTAAAAATTTTTTTTTGTATTTTAAATTTTTTATTTTAATTTTTTTATATTTTTTTTAAATTTAAAAAAAATTTTAATTTTTTTTTAATTTTTCACCTCTTTAATTTTTATTTTTTTTAATTTTCTTAACTTTAATTTTTTTTTAAATTTAAAAATTTTTTTTTATTTTTTTTTAATTATAATTTTTTATTTCAAAAAATGTTTTTTTAATTTTTATTTTTCTTTTATTTTAATTTTTTTGTTAAGTGTGAATAAATTGTATATATATTTAAGAAGTGCTTGTCTTACATGATAAATGAAATGAGACTTATGAATTAAAGAAAAACAATACTGTGCGGCTCGATCGAGATCCCGTTGTAACAGATCAATATCAATGTGTAGCGGAAGTCGACTACGCAGCGCTGCCTATCGTCGCGAATCTCCATCAATCCCCCACTTTCGCGACATAATTTTAATTTCGATTCATCCCCTTTAAATCTAACATTGTTACGCAGTCTTCATGTTTTATAGGACTCAATCCCTTGGTCAGAATGTCTGCTGGATTTTCGTTTGTCGGGACGTATAATATTTCAATTAGGCGTTCTCGAAACTTCTTTCTCGCAATATGATAGGATACGTCTATGTGGCTCGACCTTGTATTATCAATGTTGTTGATGGAGAAATCTATTGCCGCCCTATTATCACAGAACAATTGGATTCCTGCAAAATCATTTAACAAATTAAGTTCGCCTAATACCATTTTGAGCCATACAATAGCCTTGTCTCCATGTGACATTGCCACATATTCCGCCTCCATTGTTGATGTTGAGATACATTTCTGCTTAGCCGATCTCCACTCAACTACGTTACCTGCTACTTTCATTATCAGACCTGAGAATGAATGTCTGTCATCCAGATCGCTTCCCCAATCTGCGTCGCTATATACTTCAACATTTTTATTTTCATTACTTGTGTACTTTATCCCATAGTCCATCGTCTTACTTAGGTATCTCAGTACATGTTTGACTTGGCCCCAGTGTTGTCTGCCCGGGTTGACGTTATATTGTGACAATTTCGTCACGGCGAACAGTATGTCTGGTCTAGTATTAACTGCTAGGTGCATCAGCGATCCTATTGCCTCTCTATATGGCACATTGTACATCTCGCTAGCCTCTTCTTGGTTTCGTGGACTCATTTCCGTTGATAGCCGGATTCCTGGTTCTAATGGTGTCTTGGCTCCTCTACATTCGTCCATCCCATATTTCTTCAGGATTGATTTTATATAAGATTTTTGCGTTAATTGCATATTTCCTTTCATATCCCTTTCCACCTTAATTCCTAGTATAAACGAGACTTCACCTAAGTCTTTGATTTCGTATTTTTGAGTAATCATTTTGACTATTTTGTCAATCTTCGTATCTTCTCGTGAGAAGATCAGTATATCATCAACATATACGACTAGCATCGTCCCATCGTCCCTTACATAAATGCAGTTTGATGATTCCAGTCTTCTAAATTTACAACTTGAAAGAAATTTGTCTAATTCTTCGTTCCAATTCCTACTTGCCTGCTTGAGGCCATAAATTGGTCTCATCAACTTTGCGATCTTTCCATCTTCCCTTTCGTGTAATGGAGGTAACTTCATGTATATTTCCTCCTTCAAGGATCCATATAAGAATGCATTTTTTATGTCTATATGTCTACTTTTTAGGTTCAGCATCACAGCTAGGGCTAGTAGTAATCTGATTACCGAGAAGTTCGCAACTGGTGAATATGTTTCTCCATAATCTTTACCTTTCTTTTGACCGAATCCCTGTGCCACTAACCTCGCTTTGAATCTTGCAGGTTTTCCATCTGAATCGGTTTTGAGCTTAAAAACCCATCGACATCCAATGGTCCTTTTGTTTTCAGGTAAATCGGTGATGATCCAAGTTTTTCTTTCTTGTAAACTGTCCAGTTCTTCCTTAATGGCTTGTTTCCAGTACTTCGCTTGTGGTGAGGCTAATGCCTCGTTGATGTTTTCTGGTTCGGCAATTTCTAGAAGGTTTGCCTCGACTTCCGTTGATTCTCCATCTGTGGACATTGCATCTTCCTCTTTATTTAGATCAATCTTTGGCTTACCCTTTCTTCCATATGGATTTCTGACTTTCTTTTTGGGCCTGCCTCTACGTGGTGTATCATCCCGAGCCTCTGATGCCCCCACTATCTCCTTATGATCTTCTTCTTCCTTTTTAATTATAGTATTGCTTTGTTGATCACTTTCCTCAACTTCGGAACTATATTCCGTGCCTGACCATATACCGTCGTATCCATGCTGCTGTGTATTATTTTTGTATAACCATTCGTACCCTATTTTGGTTTCACAGAATCTGACGTGCTTTGTTGTGACAACGTCTTGTAAATTCGGGGACCACAATCTGTATCCTTTTGTTTTGGATGCATACCCAAATAGTATACACACCAAACTTCTACTATCGAGTTTTCTCTTACCTTGCATTGGCATCTTTGCGTAGGCTAAGCATCCATACACTTTTAAGTGTTTAACACTAGGTGTATTCTCCGTCCAGACACCTAAAGGTGTTTCATTATTAAGTTTCGTGTTGCTCACTCTATTCCTCACATATGCCGCGGTTGTCACCGCTTCTGCCCAAAATTTCTGTGGCAACTTGGCTGAACGTAACATTGATCTAGTTAAATCTAGGAGGGTTCGGTTGATTCTCTCTGCAACACCATTCATCTGTGGTGTCTCAATGTTACTTCTCTCATGTTTAATCCCTAGAGACTTGAAGTATGCATATATTTCTTTATTACAAAACTCAAGACCGTTATCGGTTCTGAATCTTCGCACCTTTTTCCCTGTTTGCCGTTCTACTTCAGCTATATATTCTTGTATACAGCGCCTTACCTCAGTCTTTGATTTGATGCATTGCACAGTCGTTCTACGTGAGTAATCATCTGTAAACGTTATAAAGTATTTGCTCTTTCCTATTGACTCTACAGGCATAGGTCCACACAAATCTGAGTGTATTAATTCACACACATCCTTTGATTGCCTTGTTGGTACAGGTTTACAGGCAGCCTTGGTTGCTTTTCCAATGCAGCATGAATCACAAGCATCGTCTCGTACTCTAATATTTTTATCTACAATGACCTTCTTGAGCTGAAAAGTTCTTTTGATTGTTTCATTATTAATATGACCGAATCTTTCATGCCACAATGACTTGCTTTGAATGTCAAGTGCATACGTATCTGGAACTTTATCATAATCCTTCTCTACTTCACCTTTTACTATATACAGATCATTATTTCTAAGTGCTACACATAATATCTTTTTCGTATATATATTTCTTATTGTTATTTTACCATTTTTGATCATTATCTCATGACCTTTCTTTTCTATTTGAGATACTGACATGAGATTCTTTCTAACGTCTGGGACGTAGTATACATCATTTAAAACTATTCGCTTTATGGAATTTCCTCCTTGCATTCTTAGCATTATATGACCTATACCTTTGACTTGCAATATTGCACCACTCTGTTTTTGTGGATGTGCAGCGGTATTAACTACACTAGTGTTTAATTCTTTAAACGATACGAACCAGTCTTTTCTGTTGCTGACATGGTGCGTGCATCCACTGTCCAACAGCCACGTGTCATCTAGATCCACCGTATTGATTGATAGTAGGAACGCTCCATGAGGCTGGAACTTCGTATTCTGTCCCTTATGTCCTTCATATCTTCTGGTATTGTTTCGTGCACGACAATCCTTACTGAAGTGACCTGGTTTATTACAACTGACACATACTAAAGTCTTGGATTTATCTCTTCCCGTTTCTTTGCTTGGACGCCTGTCATTTCTTTTGAATACATGTAAAGCCTCTTTGTGCGCATCTGTTTCAACATCTTGTCTCGAAAGTCGTCTATCACATTCTGCTAAGAGTATTCTTGAAATCTCTGCAGAATTGAACTTATCATCTGGCAAACTTGCCAATGACATGTTTAAACTCTCATAACTCTCAGGTAGTCCTGCTAGCAATGCGTACGCTAGATCCTCGTCTCTAGGTTCAGCTCCTGCTTCTCTTAAATTATTAGCTGCAATTTTAGCTCTTGAAATGTATGACGACATGTTTTCATTTTCTTTCATTTTTAAATGATAAAACGATTTTTTTAATTGCATTATACGTACTCTAGATTTTGGGTCATATACCTGCTCGAGTTTATTCCAGGCTTCATGTGCAAAGTTACAGTCCTCAATGTGCACCTGCTGATCTGCCTCGACATGCAAACCAATTATGGCGAGGCCTCTATCGTTATTTAAGCTGAAAGCTGCCTTCTGATCCACGGTTGCAGTCGCAGGACTCGTGATCTTGCCCAGGGCGTAATCTAGTAGGCCCTTTCCTTTTAGCAGCCATCTCATTTCAATTTTCCATGTTCTATAGTTATTTTCCGACAATTTATTCACATGAACGTCGTTTCTCGGCTCACTAGATTGCATCATCTTGCACGTGGTCTAATCCAACACGTGGCCGTATAGGTTATGTTCTATCACTGCGCGAATTCTAGGCGAATTCTGGGCCCATAACCAATGTTAAGTGTGAATAAATTGTATATATATTTAAGAAGTACTTGTCTTACATGATAAATGAAATGAGACTTATGAATTAAAGAAAAACAATACTGTGCGGCTCGATCGAGATCCCGTTGTAACAGATCAATATCAATGTGTAGCGGAAGTCGACTACGCAGCGCTGCCTATCGTCGCGAATCTCCATCATTTTTTTAAATTTTTTCAAATTTTTAAATTTTTTTTTAATTTTCTTATAATTTTTTTATTTTTTTTTAAATTTTAAAAAATTTTTTTTTTAATTTTCTTATAATTTTTTTTAATTTTTAAATTTTTTTTTAAAATTTAAAAAAAAAATTTTTAATTTTGTTTTAATTTTTTAATTTTTTTTTTAAAAATTTGTTTTAATTTTTTAACAAAATTTTTAAAAAAAATTTTTTATTTTTTTTTAATTTTTTCATTTTTTTAAAATTTTTTAAAAAACTTTTAAAATTTTTTTTTTATTTTTTTAAATTTTTTTTTTATTTTTTAAAATTTTTATTTGTTTATTTTTTTATTTTTCTTTTAAATTTTTGTATATTTTTTTTATTTAAAATTTTTTTTGTATTTTAAATTTTTTTATTTGAATTTTTTTAAATTTTTTAAAAAAAAATTGGTTATTTAAAAAATTTTTTTTTATTAATTTTTAAAAAACATTTTTTGATTTTTTAAATTTTTTTTAAATTTTTTAAAAAACTTTTTGAAATTTTTTTTTATTTTTTAAAATTTTTATTTGTTAATTTTTTTATTTTTCTTCTAAATTTTTGTATATTTTTTTATTTAAATTTTTTTTTTGTATTTAAATTTTTTTATTTTAATTGTTTTAAATTTTTTATTTTTTTATTAATTTTTTTAATATTTTAAAAATTTTTTTTAAGTTTTTAAAAAAAAATTTTTTTTTAATTTTTTTTTATTTTTTTTTATTTTTAAAATTTTTTTATTTTTTAATTTTTTTTTAATTTTCTTATAATTTTTTTATTTTTTAAAAATTTTTAAAATTTTTTTTTAAAAAATTGTTTTATTTTTTTAACAAATTTTTTTTTAAATTTTTAATATTTTTAAAAAAAAAAAATTTTTCTATATTTTTTAATTTTTTTAATTTTTTAAAGAAAATTTCATTTTGTTAAATTTTTTTTAAAATTTTTTTAAAAATTTTGATTATTTTTTTTAATTTTTTACAAAAAAACTTTAATTTTTTATATATTTTTTTTAAATTTTTAAAAAAATTTTAAATTTTTTTTTAAAAAATTTGTTTTAATTTTTTAACAATTTTTTTTTAAATTGTTTTATTTATGTTTTTAAATTTTTTTCTTTTTTTTTAAATTTTCTTAATTTTTTAAATTGTTTTTTTTATAATTTTTTTGTTTTTTTTAATTCTTTATTTTTTATTTATTTTTTTAAATTTAAAAAATTTTTTTTTTTAATTTATAAATTTTTTTTTAATTTTTTAAAAACCTTTTTAAATTTTTTTTTTAGTTTTTTAAATTTTTATTTGTTTATTTTTTTTAATTTTCTTTTAAATTTTTGTATATTTTTTTTATTTAAATTTTTTTTGTATTTTAAATTTTTTTAAATTTTTTTTTTTAAATTTTATTATTTTTAAACAATTTTTTTATTAATTTTTAAAAAACTTTTTTTCATTTTTTAAATTTTTTTAAAATTTTTTAAAAAACTTTTTGAAATTTTTTTTTATTTTTTTAAATTTTTATTTGTTTATTTTTTTATTTTCCTTCTAAATTTTTGTATATTTTTTCTATTTAAATTTTTTTTGTATTTAAATTTTTTTATTTTAATTTTTTTTAATTTTTAAAAATTTTTTTTTGTTTTTTTTTTTTAAATTTTTTATTTTTTATTAATTTTTTTAATATTTTTAAATTTTTTTTAAGTTTTTTAAAAAAAAATTTTATTTTTCTTTAATTTTCAATTTTTTTTTAATTTTCTTATAATTTGTTTATTTTTTTTTAATTTTTTATTTTTTTTTAATTTTATTATAAATTTTTTTTAAAATTAAAAAATTTTTTTTTTTTAAATTTTGTTTTAATTTTTTAACAATTTCTTTTAAAAAAATATTATTTATGTTTTTGTATTTTTTATACATTTTTTAATTTTTTTAATTTTTAAATTTTTTTTTAATTTTTAAATTTTTTTTTTAATTTTTTTAAATTTAATTTTTTTTTAATTTTCTTCTAATTTTTTTACTTTTAAATTTTTTAAAATTTTTTTTTAATTTTCTTTTTAAAAAATTGTTTTAATTTTTTAACAAAATTTTTAAAATTTTTTTTTTATTTTTTATAAAAATTTTTTTTAAAATTTTTTTAAAAATTTTGTTTATTTTTTTAAATTTTTATTTGTTTATTTTTTTTATTTTTTATTTTTCTTTTAATTTTTTGTATATTTTTTTTAAAAAAATTTTTTTTTGTATTTTAAATTTTTTTATTTTAATTTTTTTATTTTTTTTTAAATTTAAAAAAAAAATTTAATTTTTTTTAATTTTTCACCTCTTTCATTTTTAATTTTTTTTAATTTTCTTAACTTTAATTTTTTTTTAAATTTAAATTTTTTTTTTTTATTTTTTTTTAATTATAATTTTTTATTTCAAAAAATGTTTTTTTAATTTTTATTTTTCTTTTATTTTAATTTTTTAAATTTTTTCAAATTTTTAAATTTTTTTTTAATTTTCTTATAATTTTTTATATTTTTTTTAAAAAAATTGTTTCATTTTTTTAACATTTTTTTTTAAATTTTTAATATTTTTTTAAAAAAAATTTTTCTATATTTTTTAAATTTTTTTAAAAAATTTTTCATTTTGTTAAATTTTTTTAAAAAATTTTTCATTTTGTTAAATTTTTTTAAAAAAATTTTTAAAAATTTTGTTTATTTTTTTTAATTTTTTACAAAAAATCTTTAATTTTTTATATATATTTTTTAAATTTTTAAAAAAATTTAAAATTTTTTTTTTAAAAAATTTGTTTTAATTTTTTAACAATTTTTTTTTAATTTTTTTATTTATGTTTTTAAATTTTTTTCTTTTTTAAAATTTTTTTTAATTTTTAAAATTTTTTTTTATAATTTTTTTGTTTTTTTTTAATTTTTTATTTTTTTTATTTATTTTTTAAATTTTTAAAATTTTTTTTTAATTTATAATTTTTTTTTTTAATTTTTTAATTTTTTTTTAATTTTGAAAAAAAATTTAATTTCTTTTCTTTAATTATTTTTCATTTAAATTTTTTTAATTTTTAAAAAAATTTCTTTAATTTTTTTAAAATTTTTTTCTTTTTTTTTTAATTTTTTAAAAAACTTTTTAAATTTATTTTTTATTTTTTTAAGTTTTTATTTTTTTATTTTTTTATTTTTCTTTTAAATTTTTGTATATTTTTTTTATTTAAATTTTTTTTGTATTTAAATTTTTTTATTTTAATTTTTTAAACTTTTTTTTAAAAAAAATTGTTTTAATTTTTTAACAAACCTAAAAAAAATTTAATTTTTTTCCATATTTTTTAATTTTTTTAAAAAATTTTCTTAAATTTTTTTTTTTAAATTTTTGTATATTTTTTTTTATTTTAAATTTTTTATATTTAATTTTTTTTAATTTTTAAAATTTTTTTGAATTTTTTTGAATTTTTTTTATATTTTTTAAAATTTTTTATTTATTTTTTTTTAAATTTGTTTAAAAAAATTAAAAAATTTTTAAATTTTTAAAAATTTTTTTTTAAAATTATTTATTAATTTTTTTCTTTTTTTATATTTTTTATTTTATTTATTTTTTTTAATTTTCTTATTTTCTTATTTTTAAACATTTTTTTAATTTTGTAACAAAATTAAAAAAAAAATTTAATTTTTTTCCATATTTTATGATTTTTTAATTTTTTTTTAAATTTTTAAAAAATTTTCTTAAATTTTTTTTATTTTTTTTATTTTTCTTGGTCATTTTTTTCTATATTTTTAATTTTTTAATTTTTTTAAATTTTTCTCATTTTTTTAATTTTTTAAAAAATTTAAAAAAATTTTTTTTAATTTTTTTAAAATTTTTATTTGTTTATTTTTTATATTTTTTAATTGTTTGTATATTATTTTATTATTTTTTATTTTTTTTTTGTATTTTAAAATTTTCTTATTTTAAATTTTTATATTTTTTTTTAATTTAAAATTTTTTATATTTTTTTTAATTTAAAATTTTTTATATTTTTTTTTAATTTAAAATTTTTAAAAATTTTTTTTTAATTTTTCTCTACGTTAATTTTAATTTTTTTTAAAATTTTCTTTACTTTAATTTTTTTTAAATTTAAATTTTTTTTAATTTTTTTAAAATTATTATTTTTTATTTAAAAAATGTTTTTAATTTTTGTTTAAATTTTTATTTTTCTTTTAGTTTAATTTTTAAAATTTAAAATTTTTTTAAAATTTTTTTTTATATTTTTTTAAAATTACAATTTTTTTTACTTTTTTTAATTTTTATAAATTTTTTTAATTTTTATAAAAATTTTTGAAATTTTTTTAAAAAAATTTGTTTTAATTTTTTAACAAAATTTAAAAAAAAATCTTTATTTGTTTTTCAATTTTTTAAAATGTTTTAAATTATTTTAAAATTTTTTAATTTTTTAAAAATTTTTTTAAATTTTTTTAAAAAATTTTTTACCAAATTTTTTAAAAAATTTTTTACCAAATTTTTTTAAAATTTTTTTACCAAATTTTTAAAAAAAAATTTGTAATTATTTTTTAATTTTTTTTTTAAATTTTGTTTTAATTTATTAACAAATTTAAAAAAAAATTATTTAGTTTTTAAAAATTTTCATTTTTTTTAAATTTTCTTAAAATTAAAAATTTTTATTTATGATTTTAAAATTTTTTTCTTAATTTTTAAATTTTTTTTTAATTTTTTTAAAATTTTCTTTTTTAATTTTAAAATTTTTTTTTTTAATTTTTCTTTACTTTAATTTTTTAAAAATTTTTTTCTTTAATTTTTTTTAACTTTCAAAAATTTTTATAAAATTTTTTTTATAATTTTTTTTTAATTTTGTTTTATTTTTTTTATTTTTTTTTTTAATTTTTTAAAATTTTTAAAAATTTTGTTTTAAATTTTTCTTTACTTTATTTTTTTTTTAATTAAATTTTTTTTTTAATTTTTTTTAGATTATTATTTTTTTATTTCAAAAAAGGTTTTTTAATTTTTTTAATTTTTATTTTTCTTTTACTTTTATTTTTAAAATTTTTTTCAAATTTTTTAATTTTTTTTATATTTTTTTTAAATTTTATTTTATTTATAAAAAAAATTTCTAATATTTTAAAATTTTTTGAAATTTTTTTATATTTTTTTAATTTTTATTTTTCTTATATTTTAATTTTTTTTAATTTTTTAAAATTTTTTTAAAATTTTTAAAAATTTTTTTCAAATTTTAAAAAAAAAATTTAACATTTTTTTCATTTTTAAATTTTTTTTTTAATTTTGTTTTGATTTATTCATAAATTTAAAAAAATTATTTATTTTTTAAAAAAAAAATTTTTAAATTTTAATTTTTTTTAATTTTTAAAAAATTTTTTAAAATTTTGTTTTAAATTTTTCTTTACTTCAATTTTTTTAATTTTTCTTTACTTTAATTTTTTTTAATTAAAAAATTTTTTTTTAATTTTTTTAGATTATAATTTTTTTATTTCAAAAAAGGTTTTTAAATTTTTTTAATTTTTATTTTTCTTTTATTTTAATTTGTTAAATTTTTTTCAGATTTTTTAAAATTTTTATATTTTTTTTAATTTTTATTTTATTTTTTAAAAAAAATTTCTAATTTTTTAAAATTTTTTTTAATTTTTTAAATTTTTAAAATTTTTTTTTAAAATTATTGTTACGAGCCGGGGCTGCGGCAACGCGAGAGGCCGGCGAGAAGGGTATTTCCCAAGGAATATGGTTAACGAATTTGTTAGTAAGGTGCGCGGACGAACCTGATGCGAAATCAGGGAGCCGCTTGGATTATTGACGGCGAGGACGAACCTGATGCGAAATCAGGGAGCCTCTAGGAATGGAGTCAAGCGCGGACGAACCTGATTTGAAATCAGGGAGCCGCAGGAGGGTTAAACGTGGACGAACCCGATGCGAAATCGGGGAGCCACTAGGTTTGTAAAATTCCTTAATTTGGATGAAAGGTTGCAAACTAACCTGATGCTAGATCAGGGAGTCGTGGGAAATGTTATTAATGCCTCGTAACTCTTAATTTATATTCGATACAACTCGAGCGGTAAAGTTGTATCAGTGGGTGAGCGCTACTAAGTTTATAAGGATCGCTGGGTAAAAGATGGGTTTTAACGAATCAACTCGATTTAGAAGTGAACACCATTCGTGTATTCAAGATTAGTTGATACAAATGTGAATGTCGCGGTTAAATAGTGTAATAAATGTGTGAAAATTACCACTAATTTGCTCGGTGTTGACGCACTGGCGATGCGGGGCGTACGAGCGGCTATTACAAAGTGCCCAATAGAATGTAAACCGAACTCGCGGATTCTATGGGGTCAACTATGATTCCGACGGAGACTTTAGCTCGATCTTACTGAATTCAACCGACTCGGTACGAGCGTGACACAACGTTACTCTACGCGTAACTGTACTGCTTTTAACCGCAGAGGGTAGAAACCAAAGGGTTTATATAGTCCCAAAAATGAGTGGGGATGCATTTGAAATTTCCATATAAGGAAATTCTTCGGGGTCGTCGTCGTGTCACTCCCGTTCCCATGGTCGTGATCCAGATGGTCGAGATCATGACCCCCCTTAGTGGTATGTGATAAGCAAAAGGATTTTTAGGGCGTTTTCCCTTCGTAGACGCGAGCTCGAAAAGTGGTTGAGAGCGGCGTATGGGAAAAAATCCACATACGTAACATTATTTATTAATTTTTTTCTTTTTTTATATTTTTTATTTTATTTATTTATTTTAATTTTCTTATTTTCTTATTTTTTAAACATTTTTTTAATTTTAAAAATTATTTTTAAAAAAATTTGTTTTAATTTTTTAACAAAATTAAAAAAAAAATTTAATTTTTTTTCCATATATTTTAATTTTTTAATTTTTTTAAAATTTTTTAAAAAATTTTCTTAAATTTTTTTTTATTATTTTTATTTTTCTTTTAAATTTTTGTATATTTCTTTTATTTAAATTTTTTTTGTATTTTAAAATTTTTTAAATTTTTTTTTGAAAATTTTTAAAAAAATTTTTTTTAAATTTTAAAAAATAATTTTTTTTAAATTATTTATTAATTTTTTTCTTTTTTTATATTTTTTATTTTTTTTAATTTTCTAATTTTCTTATTTTTTTAAATATTTTTTTAATTTTTTAAAATTTTTTTTAAAAAAATTTGTTTTAATTTTTTAACAAAATTAAAAAAAATTTAATTTTTTCCATATTTTTTAATTTTTTAATTTTTTTTAAAATTTTTATTTTTCTTTTATTTTAATTTTTTTTAATTTTTTCAAATTTTTTTAAAATTTTTTCAAATTTTTTTAAAATTTTTTCAAATTTTTAAATTTTTTTTTTAAAATATAAAAAAAAAATTTTAACATTTTTTTTATTTTTTAAATTTTTTTTTTAATTTTGTTTTGATTTATTAATAAATTTAAAAAAAATTATTTATTTTTAAAAAAAAAATTTTTAATTTTTAATTTTTTAAAATTTTTTTAAAATTTTGTTTTAAATTTTTCTTTACTTTAATTTTTTTAATTTTTCTTTATTTTAATTTTTTTTAATTTAAATTTTTTTTTTAATTTTTTTAGATTATATTTTTTTTATTTCAAAAAAGGTCTTTAAATTTTTTAATTTTTATTCTTCTTTTATTTTAATTTGTTAAATTTTTTTAAAATTTTTCAAAATTTTTACATATTTTTTAAATTTTATTTTATTTTTTAAAAAAAATTTCTAATTTTTTAAAATTTTTTTGAAATTTTTTTATATTTTTTTTTAAATTTTAGATTTTTTTTAATTATTTTTGTGTTTTAAATTATTACTTTTTTAAATTTTTTAAATTTTATTAAATTTTTTTTTAAAAATTTGTTTTAATTTTTTAACAAAATTTAAAAAAAAATTTTAATTTTTTTCTATATTTTTTAATTTTATAAAAAAAATTTAATTTTTTTTTAATTTTCCTTAAATTTTTTTTATTTTTTTATTTCTTTATTTTTCTTTTAAATTTATTTATATTTTTTTTATTTAAAATTTTTTTTGTATTTTAAAATTTTTTTGTTTTAATTTTTTTTAAATTATAATTTTTTATATAAATTTTTTTTATATTTTCTTTAAATTTTTTATTTTTTTTATTTATTTTTTTAATTTTTTTTTATATTTCAAAATTTTGTTAAATTTTTAAAATTCTTTTAAATTTTTTTTAAATTTTTTTAAAATTACAATTTTTTATTTTTTTTTAATTTTTATAAATTTTTTTTTTCAATTTTTAAAAAAAATTTTTTTAAATTTTTTTTAAAAAAATTATTTAATTTTTTTTAAAAAAATTTTGTTTAAATTTTTTAACAATTTTTAAAAATTTTTTTTATTTTTTTTTAAATTTTGTTAATTTTTTTTACAATTTTTTTAAATTTTTAAAAAAATTTTTTTTTAATTTTTAAATTTTTTTTTTTAATTTTTAAATTTATTTATTTATTTTTTTTAATTTGTTCTATATTTTTTCATTTTTTTCATTTTAAAATTTTTCTTTTAATTTTAAATTTTTTTTTTAAATTGTTAATTTTTTTTAATTGTTTAAAAAAAATTTTAAATTTAAAAAATTTTTTTTTTTAAATTTTGATTTAATTTTTGAACAAAATTTAAAAATAAATTCACTATTTTTTCTTTTTTTCAATTATTTAAAATTAAAAAAAAATTTAATTTTTTTAAAATTTTTTTAATTTTTTTTTATTTTTTTATTTTTTTATTTTTCTTTTAAATTTTTGTATATTTTTTTTTATTTAAAATTTTTTTTTTGTATTTTAAAATTTTTTATTTTAATTTTTTTTAAAATATAATTTTTTTATATCAAATTTTTTTTTAAATTTTGTTTTAATTTTTATATTTCTTTTATTTTAATTTTTTTAATTTTTTCAAATTTTTTAAATTTTCTTTTTAATTTTCTTATAAATTTTTCTTTCAATTTTTAAGAAAAAAAATTTTTAAAAAAAAATTTTAAATTATTTTTAAATTTTTTTTAAAGAATTTTTTAAAAAAATAATTTTTATTTAATTTTCCTTTAATCCCTTTATTATTATTATTTTTTAAAAAAATTTCTTTATTTTAATTTTTTAATTTTTTTTTCAATTTTTTGTAATTTTTTTAAAATTTGTATATATTTTTTTTTAATTTTTTTATTTTTTTTATTTTTGTTTTAAATTATTTTTTTAATTTTTTTAAAATTTTGTAAAATTTTTTTACGGTTTTTTAAAATTTTTTTTACAGTTTTTTAAATTTTTTTAAAATTTAAAAAACAAAATTTTATTAATTTTTTAAAAATTTTTTTAGTATTTTTATTTTTTTTTAATTTTAAAAAAAATTAATTTTCTTATAATTTTTTTAAAAATTTTTTAAAATTTTTTAAAATTTTTTAAAATTTTTTTTATATTTTCTTTAAATTTTTTATTTTTTGATTTATTTTTTTTATTTTTTTTAATATTTCAAAATTTTGTTAAATTTTTTAAATTCTTTTAAATTTTTTTTTTAAAATTACATTTTTTTATAATTTTTTTTTAATTTTGTTTTATTTTTTTTATTTTTTTTTTAATTTTTTAAAATTTTTTAAAATTTTGTTTTAAATTTTTCTTTACTTTATTTTTTTTAATTAAAATTTTTTTAAAATTTTTTTTAGATTATTATTTTTTTATTTCAAAAAAGGTTTTTTAATTTTTTTTAATTTTTATTTTTCTTTTACTTTAATTTTTTAAATTTTTTTCAAATTTTTTAATTTTTTTTATATTTTTTTTAAATTTTATTTTATTTATAAAAAAATTTTCTAATAATTTAAAATTTTTTTGAAAATTTCTTATATTTTTTTAATTTTTGTTTTTCTTTTATTTTAATTTTTTTTAATTTTTTCAAATTTTTTTAAAATTTTTAAAAATTTTTTTCAAATTTTAAAAAAAAAAATTTAACATTTTTTTCATTTTTTAATTTTTTTTTTAATTTTGTTTTGATTTATTCATAAATTTAAAAAAATTATTTATTTTTTAAAAAAAAAAAATTTTAAATTTTAATTTTTTTTAATTTTTTAAAAAAATTTTTAAAATTTTGTTTTAAATTTTTCTTTACTTCAATTTTTTTTAATTTTTCTTTACTTTAATTTTTTTTAATTAAAAATTTTTTTTTAATTTTTTTAGATTATAATTTTTTTATTTCAAAAAAGGTTTTTAAATTTTTTTAATTTTTATTTTTCTTTTATTTTAATTTGTTAAATTTTTTTCAGATTTTTTAAAATTTTTATATTTTTTTTAATTTTTATTTTATTTTTTAAAAAAAATTTCTAATTTTTTAAAATTTTTTTTAATTTTTTAAATTTTTAAAATTTTTTTTTAAAATTATTGTTACGAGCCGGGGCTGCGGCAACGCGAGAGGCCGGCGAGAAGGGTATTTCCCAAGGAATATGGTTAACGAATTTGTTAGTAAGGTGCGCGGACGAACCTGATGCGAAATCAGGGAGCCGCTTGGATTATTGACGGCGAGGACGAACCTGATGCGAAATCAGGGAGCCTCTAGGAATGGAGTCAAGCGCGGACGAACCTGATTTGAAATCAGGGAGCCGCAGGAGGGTTAAACGTGGACGAACCCGATGCGAAATCGGGGAGCCACTAGGTTGGTAAAATTCCTTAATTTGGATGAAAGGTTGCAAACTAACCTGATGCTAGATCAGGGAGTCGTGGGAAATGTTATTAATGCCTCGTAACTCTTAATTTATATTCGATACAACTCGAGCGGTAAAGTTGTATCAGTGGGTGAGCGCTACTAAGTTTATAAGGATCGCTGGGTAAAAGATGGGTTTTAACGAATCAACTCGATTTAGAAGTGAACACCATTCGTGTATTCAAGATTAGTTGATACAAATGTGAATGTCGCGGTTAAATAGTGTAATAAATGTGTGAAAATTACCACTAATTTGCTCGGTGTTGACGCACTGGCGATGCGGGGCGTACGAGCGGCTATTACAAAGTGCCCAATAGAATGTAAACCGAACTCGCGGATTCTATGGGGTCAACTATGATTCCGACGGAGACTTTAGCTCGATCTTACTGAATTCAACCGACTCGGTACGAGCGTGACACAACGTTACTCTACGCGTCTACGCGTAACTGTACTGCTTTTAACCGCAGAGGGTAGAAACCAAAGGGTTTATATAGTCCCAAAAATGAGTGGGGATGCATTTGAAATTTCCATATAAGGAAATTCTTCGGGGTCGTCGTCGTGTCACTCCCGTTCCCATGGTCGTGATCCAGATGGTCGAGATCATGACCCCCCTTAGTGGTATGTGATAAGCAAAAGGATTTTTAGGGCGTTTTCCCTTCGTAGACGCGAGCTCGAAAAGTGGTTGAGAGCGGCGTATGGGAAAAAATCCACATACGTAACATTATTTATTAATTTTTTTCTTTTTTTATATTTTTTATTTTATTTATTTATTTTAATTTTCTTATTTTCTTATTTTTTAAACATTTTTTTAATTTTTAAAAATTATTTTTAAAAAAATTTGTTTTAATTTTTTAACAAAATTAAAAAAAAAATTTAATTTTTTTTCCATATATTTTAATTTTTAATTTTTTTAAATTTTTTAAAAAATTTTCTTAAATTTTTTTTTATTATTTTTATTTTTCTTTTAAATTTTTGTATATTTCTTTTATTTAAATTTTTTTTGTATTTTAAAATTTTTTAAATTTTTTTTGAAAATTTTTAAAAAAATTTTTTTTAAATTAAAATAATTTTTTTTAAATTATTTATTAATTTTTTTCTTTTTTTATATTTTTTATTTTTTTTAATTTTCTAATTTTCTTATTTTTTTAAATATTTTTTTAATTTTTTAAAATTTTTTTTAAAAAAATTTGTTTTAATTTTTTAACAAAATTAAAAAAAATTTAATTTTTTCCATATTTTTTAATTTTTTAATTTTTTTTTAAATTTTTTAAAAAATTTTCTTAAATTTTTTATATTTTTTTTATTTTTCTTTTAAATTTTTGTATATTTTTTTATTTAAATTTTTTTTTTGTATTTTAAATTTTTTTTATTTTAATTTTTTAAAATTATAATTTTTTTATTTCAAAAAATGTTTTTTAATTTTTTTTTAATTTTTATTTTTCTTTTATTTTAATTTTCTTTAATTTTTTCAAATTTTTTTAAAATTTTTTCAAATTTTTTTAAAATTTTTTCAAATTTTTTTAAAATTTTTTCAAATTTTTTTAAAATTTTTTCAAATTTTTAAAAATTTTTTCAAATTTTTAATTTTTTTTTTAAAATTTAAAAAAAAAAATTTTAACATTTTTTTTATTTTTTAAATTTTTTTTTAATTTTGTTTTGATTTATTAATAAATTTAAAAAAAATTATTTATTTTTAAAAAAAAAATTTTTAATTTTTAATTTTTTAAAATTTTTTTAAAATTTTGTTTTAAATTTTTCTTTACTTTAATTTTTTTAATTTTTCTTTATTTTAATTTTTTTTAATTTAAATTTTTTTTTAATTTTTTTAGATTATATTTTTTTTATTTCAAAAAAGGTCTACATTTTTTAATTTTTATTCTTCTTTTATTTTAATTTGTTAAATTTTTTTAAAATTTTTCAAAATTTTTACATATTTTTTAAATTTTATTTTATTTTTAAAAAAAAATTTCTAATTTTTTTTCATTTTTTAAAATTTTTTTTTAAAATTTTTTTAAAAATTTTGTTTATTTTTTTTAAATTTTTATTTGTTTATTTTTTTTATTTTTTATTTTTCTTTTAATTTTTTGCATATTTTTTTTAAAAAATTTTTTTTTTGTATTTTAAATTTTTTTATTTTAATTTTTTTATTTTTTTTTTAAATTTAAAAAAAAAATTTTAATTTTTTTTAATTTTTCACCTCTTTCATTTTTAATTTTTTTTAATTTTCTTAACTTTAATTTTTTTTTAAATTTAAAATTTTTTTTTTATTTTTTTTTAATTATAATTTTTTATTTCAAAAAATGTTTTTTTAATTTTTATTTTTCTTTTATTTTAATTTTTTAAATTTTTTCAAATTTTTAAATTTTTTTTTAATTTTCTTATAATTTTTTATATTTTTTTTAAAAAAATTGTTTCATTTTTTTAACATTTTTTTTTAAATTTTTAATATTTTTTTAAAAAAAATTTTTCTATATTTTTTAAATTTTTTTTAAAAATTTTTCATTTTGTTAAATTTTTTTAAAAAATTTTTCATTTTGTTAAATTTTTTTAAAAATTTTGTTTATTTTTTTTAATTTTTTACAAAAAATCTTTAATTTTTTATATATATTTTTTAAATTTTTAAAAAAATTTAAAATTTTTTTTAAAAAAATTTGTTTTAATTTTTTAACAATTTTTTTTAAATTTTTTTATTTATGTTTTTAAATTTTTTTTCTTTTTTTAAAATTTTCTTAATTTTTAAAATTTTTTTTTATAATTTTTTTGTTTTTTTTTAATTTTTTATTTTTTTTATTTATTTTTTTAAATTTTAAAAATTTTTTTTTAATTTATAATTTTTTTTTTAATTTTTTAATTTTTTTTTAATTTTGAAAAAAAATTTAATTTCTTTTCTTTAATTATTTTTCATTTAAATTTTTTTTAATTTTTAAAAAAATTTCTTTAATTTTTTTAAAATTTTTTTCTTTTTTTTTTAATTTTTTAAAAAACTTTTTAAATTTATTTTTTATTTTTTTAAATTTTTATTTTTTTATTTTTTTATTTTTCTTTTAAATTTTTGTATATTTTTTTTATTTAAATTTTTTTTTGTATTTAAATTTTTTTATTTTAATTTTTTAAACTTTTTTTTTAAAAAAATTGTTTTAATTTTTTAACAAACCTAAAAAAAAATTTAATTTTTCTCCATATTTTTTAATTTTTTTAAAAAATTTTCTTAAATTTTTTTTTTTTTAAATTTTTGTATATTTTTTTTATTTTAAATTTTTTATATTTAATTTTTTTTAATTTTTAAAATTTTTTTGAATTTTTTTGAATTTTTTTTATATTTTTTAAAATTTTTTATTTATTTTTTTTAAAATTTGTTTAAAAAAAATTAAAAATTTTTTAAATTTTTTTTTTTTAATTTTTTCTTTTTTTATATTTTTTATTTTATTTATTTTTTTTAATTTTCTTATTTTCTTATTTTTAAACATTTTTTTAATTTTGTAACAAAATTAAAAAAAATATTTAATTTTTTTCCATATTTTATGATTTTTTAATTTTTTTTTAAATTTTTTAAAAAATTTTCTTAAATTTTTTTTATTTTTTTTATTTTTCTTGTTCATTTTTTTCTATATTTTTAATTTTTTAATTTTTTTAAATTTTTCTCATTTTTTTTAATTTTTTAAAAAATTAAAAAATTAAAAAAAATTTTTTTTAATTTTTTTTAAATTTTTATTTGTTTATTTTTTATATTTTTTAATTGTTTGTATATTATTTTATTAATTTTTTTTTGTATTTTAAAATTTTCTTATTTTAAATTTTTATATTTTTTTTTAATTTAAAATTTTTTATATTTTTTTTTAATTTAAAATTTTTTATATTTTTTTTTAATTTAAAATTTTTAAAAATTTTTTTTTTAATTTTTCTCTACGTTAATTTTAATTTTTTTTTAAATTTTCTTTACTTTAATTTTTTTTTAAATTTAAATTTTTTTTTAATTTTTTTAAAATTTTCTTTTTTAATTTTTAAATTTTTTTTTTAAATTTTTCTTTACTTTAATTTTTTAAAAAAATTTTTTCTTTAATTTTTTTTAACTTTCAAAAATTTTTATAAAATTTTTTTTATAATTTTTTTTAATTTTGTTTTATTTTTTTTATTTTTTTTTTAATTTTTTAAAATTTTTAAAAATTTTGTTTTAAATTTTTCTTTACTTTATTTTTTTTTAATTAAAATTTTTTTAAAATTTTTTTTAGATTATTATTTTTTTATTTCAAAAAAGGTTTTTTAATTTTTTTTTAATTTTTATTTTTCTTTTACTTTAATTTTTTAAATTTTTTTCAAATTTTTTAATTTTTTTTATATTTTCTTTAAATTTTATTTTATTTATAAAAAAAATTTTCTAATATTTTAAAATTTTTTTGAAATTTTTTTATATTTTTTTAATTTTTATTTTTCCTTTATTTTAATTTTTTTTAATTTTTTCAAATTTTTTTAAAATTTTTAAAAATTTTTTTCAAATTTTAAAAAAAAAATTTAACATTTTTTTCATTTTTAAATTTTTTTTTAATTTTGTTTTGATTTATTCATAAATTTAAAAAAATTATTTATTTTTTAAAAAAAAAATTTTTAAATTTTAATTTTTTTTAATTTTTAAAAAAATTTTTAAAATTTTGTTTTAAATTTTTCTTTACTTCAATTTTTTTAATTTTTCTTTTCGTTAATTTTTTTTAATTAAAATTTTTTTTAAATTTTTTTAGATTATAATTTTTTTATTTCAAAAAAGGTTTTTAAATTTTTTTAATTTTTATTTTTCTTTTATTTTAATTTGTTAAATTTTTTTAAAATTTTTCAAAATTTTTACATATTTTTTAAATTTTATTTTATTTTTAAAAAAAAATTTCTAATTTTTTTAAATTTTTTTATATTTTTTTTTAAATTTTAGATTTTTTTTAATTATTTTTGTGTTTTAAATTATTATTTTTTTAAATTTTTTAAATTTTATTAAATTTTTTTTTTAAAATTTGTTTTAATTTTTTAACAAAATTTAAAAAAAATTTTAATTTTTTTCTATATTTTTTAATTTTATAAAAAAAATTTAATTTTTTTTAATTTTCCTTAAATTTTTTTTATTTTTTTATTTCTTTATTTTTCTTTTAAATTTATTTATATTTTTTTTTATTTAAATTTTTTTTTGTATTTTAAAATTTTTTTATTTTAATTTTTTTTAAATTATAATTTTTTATATAAATTTTTTTATATTTTCTTTAAATTTTTTATTTTTTTTTAATTTTTATAAATTTTTTTTTAATTTATAATTTTTTTTTTAATTTTTTAATTTTTTTTTAATTTTGAAAAAAAAATTAATTTCTTTTCTTTAATTATTTTTCATTTAAATTTTTTTTAATTTTTAAAAAAATTTCTTTAATTTTTTTAAAATTTTTTTCTTTTTTTTTCAATTTTTTAAAAAACTTTTTAAATTTATTTTTTATTTTTTTAAATTTTTATTTTTTTATTTTTTTATTTTTCTTTTAAATTTTTGTATATTTTTTTTATTTAATTTTTTTTTGTATTTAAATTTTTTTATTTTAATTTTTTAAACTTTTTTTTAAAAAAATTGTTTTAATTTTCTAACAAACCTAAAAAAAAATTTAATTTTTTTCCATATTTTTTAATTTTTTTAAAAAATTTTCTTAAATTTTTTTTTTTTTAAATTTTTGTATATTTTTTTTTATTTTAAATTTTATATATTTAATTTTTTTTAATTTTTAAAATTTTTTTGAATTTTTTTGATTTTTTTTAATATTTTTTAAAATTTTTTATTTATTTTTTTTTAAATTTGTTTAAAAAAAATTAAAAATTTTTTTAAATTTTTTTTTTAAATTTTTAAAAAAAAAATTTTAAAATTATTTATTAATTTTTTTCTTTTTATATATTTTTTATTTTATTTATTTTTTTTAATTTTCTTATTTTCTTATTTTTAAACATTTTTTTAATTTTGTAACAAAATTAAAAAAAAAATTAATTTTTTCCCATATTTTATGATTTTTTAATTTTTTTTTAAATTTTTTAAAAAATTTTCTTAAATTTTTTTTATTTTTTTTATTTTTCTTGTTCATTTTTTTCTATATTTTTAATTTTTTAATTTTTTTAAATTTTTCTCATTTTTTTAATTTTTTAAAAAATTTAAAAATTTTTTTTTAATTTTTTTAAAATTTTTATTTGTTTATTTTTTATATTTTTTAATTGTTTGTATATTATTTTATTAATTTTTTTTTGTATTTTAAAATTTTCTTATTTTAAATTTTTATATTTTTTTTTAATTTAAAATTTTTTATATTTTTTTTTAAATTTAATTTTTTTTTAATTTTTTTAAAATTATTATTTTTTATTTAAAAAATGTTTTTAATTTTTGTTTAAATTTTTAATTTTCTTTTAGTTTAATTTTTAAAATTTAAATTTTTTTTTAAATTTTTTTTATATTTTTTTTAAAATTACAATTTTTTTACTTTTTTTAATTTTTATAAATTTTTTTTTATTTTTATAAAAATTTTTGAAATTTTTTTAAAAAAATTTGTTTTAATTTTTTAACAAAATTTAAAAAAAAATCTTTATTTGTTTTTCAATTTTTTAAAATGTTTTAAATTATTTTAAAATTTTTTTAATTTTTTTAAAAATTTTTTTAAAAATTTTTTTAAATTTTTTTAAAAAATTTTTTACCAAATTTTTTTAAAAAATTTTTTACCAAATTTTTTTAAAATTTTTTTTACCAAATTTTTAAAAAAAAATTTGTAACTATTTTTTAATTTTTTTTTAAATTTTGTTTTAATTTATTAACAAATTTAAAAAAAAATTATTTAGTTTTTAAAAATTTTCATTTTTTTTAAATTTTCTTAAAATTAAAAATTTTTATTTATGTTTTTAAATTTTTTTTCTTAATTTTTAAATTTTTTTTTAATTTTTTTAAAATTTTCTTTTTTAATTTTAAATTTTTTTTTTAAATTTTTCTTTACTTTAATTTTTTAAAAAATTTTTTTCTTTAATTTTTTTTAACTTTCAAAAATTTTTATAAAATTTTTTTTGTAATTTTTTTTTAATTTTGTTTTATTTTTTTTATTTTTTTTTAATTTTTTAAAATTTTTAAAAATTTTGTTTTAAATTTTTCTTTACTTTATTTTTTTTTAATTAAAATTTTTTTAAAATTTTTTTTAGATTATTATTTTTTTATTTCAAAAAAGGTTTTTTAATTTTTTTTAATTTTTATTTTTCTTTTACTTTAATTTTTTAAATTTTTTTCAAATTTTTTAATTTTTTTTATATTTTTTTTAAATTTTATTTTATTTATAAAAAAAATTTCTAATATTTTAAAATTTTTTTGAAATTTTTTTATATTTTTTTAATTTTTATTTTTCTTTTATTTTAATTTTTTTTAATTTTTTCAAATTTTTTTAAAATTTTTAAAAAATTTTTTCAAATTTTAAAAAAAAAATTTAACATTTTTTTCATTTTTAAATTTTTTTTTTAATTTTGTTTTGATTTATTCATAAATTTAAAAAAATTATTTATTTTTTAAAAAAAAATTTTTAAATTTTAATTTTTTTTAATTTTTTAAAAAAAATTTTAAAATTTTGTTTTAAATTTTTCTTTACTTCAATTTTTTTTAATTTTTCTTTTCGTTAATTTTTTTTAATTAAAATTTTTTTTTAATTTTTTTAGATTATAATTTTTTTATTTCAAAAAAGGTTTTTAAATTTTTTTAATTTTTATTTTTCTTTTATTTTAATTTGTTAAATTTTTTTCAGATTTTTTAAAATTTTTATATTTTTTTTAATTTTTATTTTATTTTTTAAAAAAAATTTCTAATTTTTTTTAATTTTTTTTAATTTTTTAAATTTTTTAAATTTTTTTTTAAAATTATTGTTACGAGCCGGGGCTGCGGCAACGCGAGAGGCCGGCGAGAAGGGTATTTCCCAAGGAATATGGTTAACGAATTTGTTAGTAAGGTGCGCGGACGAACCTGATGCGAAATCAGGGAGCCGCTTGGATTATTGACGGCGAGGACGAACCTGATGCGAAATCAGGGAGCCTCTAGGAATGGAGTCAAGCGCGGACGAACCTGATTTGAAATCAGGGAGCCGCAGGAGGGTTAAACGTGGACGAACCCGATACGAAATCGGGGAGCCACTAGGTTGGTAAAATTCCTTAATTTGGATGAAAGGTTGCAAACTAACCTGATGCTAGATCAGGGAGTCGTGGGAAATGTTATTAATGCCTCGTAACTCTTAATTTATATTCGATACAACTCGAGCGGTAAAGTTGTATCAGTGGGTGAGCGCTACTAAGTTTATAAGGATCGCTGGGTAAAAGATGGGTTTTAACGAATCAACTCGATTTAGAAGTGAACACCATTCGTGTATTCAAGATTAGTTGATACAAATGTGAATGTCGCGGTTAAATAGTGTAATAAATGTGTGAAAATTACCACTAATTTGCTCGGTGTTGACGCACTGGCGATGCGGGGCGTACGAGCGGCTATTACAAAGTGCCCAATAGAATGTAAACCGAACTCGCGGATTCTATGGGGTCAACTATGATTCCGACGGAGACTTTAGCTCGATCTTACTGAATTCAACCGACTCGGTACGAGCGTGACACAACGTTACTCTACGCGTAACTGTACTGCTTTTAACCGCAGAGGGTAGAAACCAAAGGGTTTTTATAGTCCCAAAAATGAGTGGGGATGCATTTGAAATTTCCATATAAGGAAATTCTTCGGGGTCGTCGTCGTGTCACTCCCGTTCCCATGGTCGTGATCCAGATGGTCGAGATCATGACCCCCCTTAGTGGTATGTGATAAGCAAAAGGATTTTTAGGGCGTTTTCCCTTCGTAGACGCGAGCTCGAAAAGTGGTTGAGAGCGGCGTATGGGAAAAAATCCACATACGTAACATTATTTATTAATTTTTTTCTTTTTTTATATTTTTTATTTTATTTATTTATTTTAATTTTCTTATTTTCTTATTTTTTAAACATTTTTTTAATTTTTAAAAATTATTTTTAAAAAAATTTGTTTTAATTTTTGAACAAAATTAAAAAAAAAATTTAATTTTTTTTCCATATTTTTTAATTTTTTAATTTTTTTAAAATTTTTTAAAAAATTTTCTTAAATTTTTTTTTATTTTTTTTATTTTTCTTTTAAATTTTTGTATATTTCTTTTATTTAAATTTTTTTGTATTTTAAAATTTTTTAAATTTTTTTTTGAAAATTTTTAAAAAATTTTTTTTTAAATTTTAAAAAATAATTTTTTTTAAATTATTTATTAATTTTTTTCTTTTTTTATATTTTTTATTTTTTTTAATTTTCTAATTTTCTTATTTTTTTAAATATTTTTTTAATTTTTTAAAATTTTTTTTAAAAAAATTTGTTTTAACTTTTTAACAAAATTAAAAAAAATTTAATTTTTTCCATATTTTTTAATTTTTTAATTTTTTTTAAATTTTTATTTTTCTTTTATTTTAATTTTTTTAATTTTTTCAAATTTTTTTAAAATTTTTTCAAATTTTTTTAAAATTTTTTCAAATTTTTTAAAAATTTTTTTCAAATTTTTAAAAATTTTTTCAAATTTTTAAATTTTTTTTTTAAAATTTAAAAAAAAAATTTTAACATTTTTTTTATTTTTTAATTTTTTTTTTAAATTTTGTTTTGATTTATTAATAAATTTAAAAAAAATTATTTATTTTTAAAAAAAAATTTTTAATTTTTAATTTTTTAAAATTTTTTTAAAATTTTGTTTTAAATTTTTCTTTACTTTAATTTTTTTAATTTTTCTTTATTTTAATTTTTTTTTAATTTAAATTTTTTTTTAATTTTTCTCCTCTTTAACTTTTAATTTTTTTTTAATTTTCTTAACTTTATTTTTTTTTAAATTTAAATTTCTTTCTATTTTTTTTAAATTATAATTTTTTTATTTCAAGAAATGTTTTTTTAATTTTTATTTTTCTTTTATTTTAATTTTTTTAAATTTTTTCGAATTTTTTAATTTTTTTTTAATTTTCTTATAAATTCCTTTTTAATTTTTAAAAGTTTTTTTCTTATAATTTTTTTATTTTTTAAAATTTTTTTTAAATTTTTAAAATTTTTTTTTAAAAAATTTGTCTTAATTTTTTAACAAAATTTTAAAAAAAAAATTTTTTATTTTTTTTATTTTTTTTTAAATTTTTTTCTATATTATTTAATTTCTTTCATTTTTTAAATTTTTTTTTCATTTTTTTAAAAGTTTTTAAAACCTTTTTTTCATTTTTTTAAATTTTTTTTCATTTTTTAAAAATTTTTTTCATTTTTTTAAAATTTTTTAAAAACTTTTTAAATTTTTTTTTTAAATTTTTATTTTTTTATTTTTTTATTTTTCTTTTAAATTTTTGTATATTTTTTTATTATAAATTTTTTTTTGTATTTTAAATTTTTTTTATTTTAATTTTTTATTTATTTTTAAATTTAAAAAAATTTAATTTTTTTTAATTTTTCTCCTCTTTAAATTTTATTTTTTTTAATTTTCTTAACTTTAATTGTTTTTAAATTAATTTTTTTTTATATTATAATTTTTTTATTTAAAAAAATTTTTTTTTTTAATTTTTTTAAAATTAATTTTTTTTAAATATTCTTATCATTTTTTTAAAATTTTTTTTCAATTTTTAAATTTTTTTTTTAATTTTAAAAATTTTTTTATTATTTTAAAAAAAAATTTTATATTTTTTAATTTTTTTCATTTTTTCAAAAATTTTTTTATTTTTTTAAAAAAAAATTTCTATATTTTTTTCATTTTTTAAAAATTTTTTTCATTTTTTTACATTTTTTTTAAGTTTTTTATAAAATTTTTTTTTAAATTTTTAAAAATTTTTTTTTAATTTTCTTATAAATTTTTTTTAATTTTAAAAGCTTTCTTAAAATTTTTAAAAAATTTTTATTTTAAAATTTTGTTTTAATTTTTTAACAATTTCTTTTAAAAAAATTTTATTTATGTTTTTTAATTTTTTTAAAATTTATTAATTTTTTTTTAAAAAAAAATTGTTTTAATTTTTTAACTAAATTAAAAAAAAAAATTATTTTTTATAAAAATTTTTTATTTTTTTAAAAAAAAAATTTCTATATTTTTTAATTTTTTTCATTTTTTAAAATTTTTTTTTAATTTTTTTAAAAATTTTGTTTATTTTTTAAAAATTTTTATTCGTTTATTTTTTTTAATTTTTATTTTTCTTTTAATTTTTTGTATATTTTTTTATTAAAATTTTTTTTTTTATTTTAAAATTTTTTATTTTAATTCTTTTATATTTTTTTTTAAATTTAAAAAAAAAATTTACTTTTTTTTAATTTTTCTCCTCTTTAACTTTTAATTTTTTTTTAATTTTCTTAACTTTAATTTTTTTAAATTTAATTTTTTTTTATTTTCTTTAAATTATAATTTTTTTATTTAAAAAAATGTTTTTTTAATTTTTATTTTTCTTTTATTTTTAATTTTTTTAAGTTTTTTATAAAAATTTTCTTTAAAATTAAAAAAATTTTTTTTTTTAATTTTCTTATAAATTTTTTTTTTAATTTTTAATTTTTTTTAAAATTTAAAAAAAATTTTTTTAATTTTGTTTTAATTTTATAACAATTTCTTTTAAAAAAGTTTTATTTATGTTTTTTAAATTTTTTTCTTAATTTTTTAAATTTTTTTCTTAATTTTTAAATTTTTTTTAAATTTTTTTGTTTTTTTTAATTTTTATTTTTTTATAATTTTTTTTTAAATTTTTTTTTAAATTTTTAAAATTTTTTAAAATTTTTTTTAAAAAATTTGTTTTAATTTTTTAACAAAATTTTTTAAAATTTTTTTTTATTTTTTATAAAAAAAATTTATTTTTTTTAATTTTTTCCATTTCTTTAAAAAATTTTTTTAAAATTTTTTTAAAAATTTTGTTTATTTTTTAAAATTTTTTATTTGTTTATTTTTTTAATTTTTATTTTTCTTTTAATTTTTTGTATATTTTTTTATTAAAAATTTTTTTTTGTATTTTAAAATTTTTTATTTTAATTTTTCTCCTCTTTAACTTTTAATTTTTTTAATTTTCTTAACTTTAATTTTTTCTAAATTTTAATTTATTTTTTTTTAAATTATAATTTCTTATTTCAAAAAAAGTTTTTTTAATTTTTATTCTTCGTTTATTTTAATTTTTTTTTAATTTTTTTAATTTTAAATTTTTTTTTAATTTTCTTATAATTTTTTTTTAATTTTTAAAAGTTTTTTTGAAATTTATAAAAAAAATTTTTTTAAAAATTTTGTTTTAATTTTTTAACATATTCTTTTTAAAAAATTTTATTTATGTTTTTTAAATTTTTTCTACATTTTTTAATTTTTTTCTTTTTTAATTTTTTTTTAATTTTAAAATTTTTTTTTAATTTTTTTAAATTTAAATTTTTTTTAATTTTCTTATAATTTTTTATTTTTTAAAAATTTTAAAAATTTAATTTTTTTAAAAATTTTTTAAAATTTTTTTTTGTAAAAAAATTGTTTTAATTTTTTAACAAAATTTTTTAAATTTTTTTTTTATTTTTTATAAAAAAAATTTTTATTTTTTTTTTAAAAAAATTTTCTATATTTTTTAATTTTTTTCATTCTTTTAAAATTTTTTTAAAATTTTTTTAAAAAATTTTGCTTATTTTTTAAAAATTTTTATTTGTTTATTTTTTTTAATTTTTATTTTTCTTTTAATTTTATGTATATTTTTTTATAAAAATTTTTTTTTGTATTTTAAATTTTTTATAAAAATTTTTTATTTATTTTTAAATTTAAAAAAAATTTAATTTTTTTTTAAATTTTTCTCCTCTTTAAATTTTATTTTTTTTAATTTTCTTAACTTTAATTGTTTTTAAATTAATTTTTTTTTATATTATAATTTTTTTTATTTAAAAAAATGTGTTTTTAATCTTTATTTTTCTTTTATTTTAATTTTTTTTAAATTTTTTCGAATTTTTTAATTTTTTTTTTAATATTCTTATAAGTTTTTTTTATTTAAAAAATTTTTTTTTAATTTTTTTAAAATTAATTTTTTTTAAATATTCTTATCATTTTTTTTTAATTTTTTTTCAATTTTTAAATTTTTTTTTTAATTTTTAAAATTTTTTTTTTATTTTTTTAAAAAATTTTTTTTATATTTTTTAATTTTTTTTAAATTTTTTTTCATTTTTTTACATTTTTTTTAAGTTTTTTATAAAAATTTTTTTTAAATTTTTAAAAATTTTTTTTTTAATTTTCTTATAAATTTTTAAAAAAATTTTTTCTAATTTTCTTATAAATTTTTTTTAATTTTTAAAAGCTTTTTTAAAATTTTTAAGAAATTTTTATTTTAAAATTTTGTTTTAATTTTTTAACAATTTCTTTTAAAAAAATTTTATTTATGTTTTTTAATTTTTTTGAAATTTATTAATTTTTTTTAAAAAAAAATTGTTTTAATTTTTTAACTAAATTTAAAAAAAAATTTATTTTTTATAAAATTTTTTTATTTTTTTAAAAAAATTTTTCTATATTTTTTAATTTTTTTCATTTTTTTAAATTTTTTTTTAATTTTTTTAAAAATTTTGTTTATTTTTTAAAAATTTTTATTTGTTTATTTTTTTAAATTTTTATTTTTCTTTTAATTTTTTGTATATTTTTTTATTAAAAATTTTTTTTTTATTTTAAAATTTTTTATTTTAATTCTTTTATATTTTTTTTTAAATTTAAAAAAAAATTTTACTTTTTTTTAATTTTTCTCCTCTCTAACTTTTAATTTTTTTTTAATTTTCTTAACTTTAATTTTTTTAAATTTAATTTTTTTTATTTTCTTTAAATTATAATTTTTTTATTTAAAAAAATGTTTTTTTAATTTTTATTTTTCTTTTATTTTTAATTTTTTTAAGTTTTTTATAAAAATTTTCTTTAAAATTAAAAAAAATTTTTTTTTTAATTTTCTTATAAATTTTTTTTTTAATTTTTAATTTTTTTTAAAATTTAAAAAAAAAATTTTTTAATTTTGTTTTAATTTTATAACAATTTCTTTTAAAAAAGTTTTATTTATGTTTTTTAAATTTTTTTCTTAATTTTTTAAATTTTTTTTAAATTTTTTTGTTTTTTTTTAATTTTTATTTTTTTATAATTTTTTTTTAAATTTTTTTTAAATTTTTAAAATTTTTTAAAATTTTTTTTAAAAATTTGTTTTAATTTTTTAACAAAATTTTTTAAAATTTTTTTTTATTTTTTATAAAAAAAATTTATTTTTTTTAATTTTTTCCATTTCTTTAAAAATTTTTTTAAAATTTTTTAAAAATTTTGTTTATTTTTTAAAATTTTTTATTTGTTTATTTTTTTAATTTTTATTTTTCTTTTAATTTTTTGTATATTTTTTTATTAAAAATTTTTTTTTGTATTTTAAAATTTTTTATTTTAATTTTTCTCCTCTTTAACTTTTAATTTTTTTAATTTTCTTAACTTTAATTTTTTCTAAATTTTAATTTATTTTTTTTTAAATTATAATTTCTTATTTCAAAAAAAGTTTTTTTAATTTTTATTCTTCGTTTATTTTAATTTTTTTTAATTTTTTTAATTTTAAATTTTTTTTTAATTTTCTTATAATTTTTTTTTAATTTTTAAAAGTTTTTTTGAAATTTATAAAAAAAATTTTTTTAAAAATTTTGTTTTAATTTTTTAACATATTCTTTTTAAAAAATTTTATTTATGTTTTTTAAATTTTAATTTTTTCTACATTTTTTAATTTTTTTCTTTTTTAATTTTTTTTTAATTTTAAAATTTTTTTTTAATTTTTTTAAATTTAAATTTTTTTTAATTTTCTTATAATTTTTTATTTTTTAAAAATTTTAAAAATTTTTTAAAATTTTTTTTTGTAAAAAAATTGTTTTAATTTTTTAACAAAATTTTTAAAATTTTTTTTTTATTTTTTATAAAAAAAATTTTTATTTTTTTTTTAAAAAAATTTTCTATATTTTTTAATTTTTTTCATTCTTTTAAAATTTTTTTAAAATTTTTTTAAAAATTTTGCTTATTTTTTAAAAATTTTTATTTGTTTATTTTTTTTAATTTTTATTTTTCTTTTAATTTTATGTATATTTTTTTATAAAAATTTTTTTTTGTATTTTAAATTTTTTTATAAAAATTTTTTATTTATTTTTAAATTTAAAAAAATTTAATTTTTTTTTAAATTTTTCTCCTCTTTAAATTTTATTTTTTTTAATTTTCTTAACTTTAATTGTTTTTAAATTAATTTTTTTTTTATATTATAATTTTTTTATTTAAAAAAATGTGTTTTTAATCTTTATTTTTCTTTTATTTTAATTTTTTTTAAATTTTTTCGAATTTTTTAATTTTTTTTTTAATATTCTTATAAGTTTTTTTTTATTTAAAAAAATTTTTTTTTAATTTTTTTAAAATTAATTTTTTTAAATATTCTTATCATTTTTTTTCAATTTTTAAATTTTTTTTTAAATTTTTAAAATTTTTTTTTTATTTTTTAAAAATTTTTTTTTATATTTTTTAATTTTTTTAAAATTTTTTTCATTTTTTTACATTTTTTTTAAGTTTTTTATAAAATTTTTTTTAAATTTTTAAAAATTTTTTTTTAATTTTCTTATAAATTTTTAAAAAATTTTTTTTCTAATTTTCTTATAAATTTTTTTTAATTTTTAAAAGCTTTTTTAAAATTTTTAAGAAATTTTTATTTTAAAATTTTGTTTTAATTTTTTAACAATTTCTTTTAAAAAAATTTTATTTATGTTTTTTAATTTTTTTAAAATTTATTAATTTTTTTTAAAAAAAATTGTTTTAATTTTTTAACTAAATTTAAAAAAAAATTTATTTTTTATAAAATTTTTTTATTTTTTTAAAAAAAATTTTTCTATATTTTTTAATTTTTTTAATTTTTTAAAATTTTTTTTAATTTTTTAAAAATTTTGTTTATTTTTTAAAAATTTTTATTTGTTTATTTTTTTAAATTTTTATTTTTCTTTTAATTTTTTGTATATTTTTTTATTAAAAATTTTTTTTTGAATTTTAAAAATTTTTTATTTTAATTTTTTTATATTTTTTTTTAAATTTAAAAAAATAATTTACTTTTTTTTAATTTTTCTCCTCTTTAACTTTTAATTTTTTTTAATTTTCTTAACTTTAATTTTTTTAAATTTAAATTTTTTTTATTTTTTTTAAATTATAATTTTTTTATTTCAAAAAATGTTTTTTTAATTTTTATTTTTCTTTTATTTTAATTTTTTAAAATTTTCAAATTTTAATTTTTTTTTTTAATTTTTATATATTTTTTATTTTTTTTAATTTTCTTATAAATTTTTTTTTAATTTTTAAATTTTTTTTTTAAATTTAAAATTTTTTTTTTAATTTTGTTTTAATTTTTTAACAATTTCTATTAAAAAAGTTTTATTTATGTTATTTTAATTTTTTTCTTAATTTCTTTTAAATTTTTTAAATTTTTTTAAAAATTATTTTGTTTTTTTTAAATTTTAATTTTTTTTATTTATTATTTTTTAATTTTTTCAAATTTTTAAATTTTTTTAAAATTTTTAAAATTTTTTCAAATTTTTAAATTTTTTATAAATTTTTAAATTTTTTTATAAATTTTTAAAATTTTTTAAAATTACTTTTAAAATTGTTTTAAATGTTAAAAAAAAATTTATTCTTTTTAATTCTTTAAAAATATTTTGTTTTAATTTTTAACAATTTTTTTTTAAAAATTTTTTATTTATGTTTTTAATTTTTTTTCTAAATTTTTTTCAATTTTTAAATTTTTTTTTTAATCTTTAAAAATTTTTTTTTATTTTTTTTTAAAAAAATTCTATATTTTTTAATTTTTTTCATTTTTTTTAATTTTTTTTCATTTTTTAAATTTTTTTTCATTTTTTTAAAATTTTTTATTTTTTTATTAATTTTATTAATATTTTAAATTTTTTTTAAAGTTTTTAATAAATTTTTTTTTAATTTTTTTTTAATTTTCTTATAAATTTTTTTTTTAATTTTTAAATTTTTTTTTAAAATTTAAAAAAAAAATTTTTAATTTTGTTTTAATTTTTTAACAATTTCTTTTAAAAAAGTTTTATTTATGTTATTTTAATTTTTTCTTAATTTTTTTTTAATTTTTTAAATTTTTTTAAAAATTTTTTTTGTTTTTTTTTTAAAATTTATTATTTATGTTTTTAAAATTTTTTTCTAAATTTTTTCAATTTTTAAATTTTTTTTTTAATTTTTAAAATTTTTTTTTTATTTTTTTTAAAAAAAATTTCTATATTTTTTAATTTTTTTTAAATTTTTAAAATTTTTTTCATTTTTTAAAAATTGTTTTCATTTTTTTTAAATTTTTTATTTTTTTTATTAATTTTATTAATATTTTAAAATTTTTTTTTAAGTTTTTTATAAATTTTTTTTTTAATTTTTTAATATTTTTTTTAATTTTCTTAAAATTTTTTTAATTTTTAATAATTTTTTTAAAATTTAAAAATTTTTTTTTTAAATTTTGTTTTAATTTTTTAACAATTTCTTTTAAAAAAATTTTATTTATGTTTTTTAATTTTTTTCTATATTTTTTAATTTTTTTCATTTTAAATTTTTTTTTTATTTTAAAAATTTTTTTTTAATTTTTTTTAAAATTAAATTTTTTTAAATTTTCTTATAATTTTTTTAGTTTTTAAAATTTTTTTAGTTTTTAAAATTTTTTTAAAATTTATTAAATTTTTTTTAAAAAAAATTGTTTATTTTTTTTTACTAAATTTAAAAAAAAATTTTATTTTTTATAAATTTTTTTTTTTTAAAAAAAAATTTCTATATTTTTTAATTTTTTCAAATTTAAATTTTTTTTTAATTTTCTTATAATTTTTTTATTTTTTTTAAATTTTTTAATTTTTTTTAATTTTCTTATAATTTTTTTTTTTCATTTTTAAATTTTTTTTAAAATTAAAAAAAAATTTTAATTTTGATTTAATTTTTTAACAATTTCTTTTAAAACAGTTTTATTTATGTTATTTAAATTTTTTTCTTAATTTTTTTTTATTTTTAAAATTTTTTTGTTTTTTTTTAAATTTTTATTTTTTTTATTTATTTTTTAAAATTTTTTAAAATTTTTTTTTTAAATTTTTTAAATTTTTAAAATTTTTAAAATTTTTTCAAATTTTTAAATTTTTTATAAATTTTTAAAATTTTTTAAAATTTTTTTAAAATTTTTTAAAATTTAAAAAAAAAAATGTTTTAATTTTTTAACAAAATTTTTTTAAAAAATTTTTTATTTATGTTTTTAAATTTTTTTTTTAATTTTTAAAATTTTTTTTTTTATTTTTTTAAAACAAAATTTCTATATTTTTTAATTTTTTTCATTTTTTTAATTTTTTTTAATTTTTTTAAAATTCTTTATTTTTTTTATTAATTTTATTAATATTTTTAATTTTTTTAAGTTTTTTATAATAATATTCTTTAAAATTTAAAAAATTTTTTTTTTAATTTTCTTATAAAATTTTTTTTAATTTTTAATTTTTTTTTAAAATTTAAAAAAAAAAATTTTTAATTTTGTTTTAATTTTATAACAATTTCTTTTAAAAAAGTTTTATTTATGTTTTTAAATTTTTTCTTAATTTTATAAATTTTTTTAATTTTAAAATTTTTTTTAATTTTCTTATAATTTTTTTAATTTTTAAAAGTTTTTTTGAAATTTTTAAAAAAAAATTTTTTAAAAATTTTGTTTTAATTTTTTAACATATTCTTTTTAAAAAATTTTATTTATGTTTTTTAAATTTTTTCTACATTTTTTAATTGTTTTCTTTTTTAATTTTTTTTAATTTTAAAATTTTTTTTTTAATTTTTTTAAATTTAAATTTTTTTAAATTTTCTTATAATTTTTTTATTATTTAAAAATTTTAAAAATTTTTTAAAATTTTTTTTTTGTAAAAAAATTGTTTTAATTTTTTAACAAAATTTTCTTAAAATTTTTTTTATTTTTTATAAAAAAAATTTTTATTTTTTTTTTAAAAAAAATTTCTATATTTTTTAATTTTTTTCATTCTTTTAAAATTTTTTTAAAAATTTTTTTAAAAATTTTGCTTATTTTTTAAAAATTTTTATTTGTTTATTTTTTTAATTTTTATATTTCTTTTAATTTTATGTATATTTTTTTATAAAATTTTTTTTTGTATTTTAAAATTTTTTATTTTAATTTTTTATATTTTTTTTTAAATTTAAAAAAAATTTACTTTTTTTTAATTTTTCCCCTCTTTAACTTTTAATTTTTTTTTAATTTTCTTAACTTTAATTTTTTTAAATTTAAATTTTTTTTATTTTTTTTAAATTATAATTTTTTTATTTCAAAAAATGTTTTTTTAATTTTTATTTTTCTTTTATTTTAATTTTTTAAATTTTTTCAAATTTTAAATTTTTTTTTAATTTTTATATAATTTTTTTATTTTTTTTAATTTTCTTATAAATTTTTTTTTAATTTTTAAATTTTTTTTTTAAATTTAAAATTTTTTTTTAATTTTGTTTTAATTTTTTAACAATTTCTATTAAAAAAGTTTTATTTATGTTATTTTAATTTTTTTCTTAATTTTTTTTTAATTTTTTAAATTTTTTTAAAAATTATTTTGTTTTTTTAAATTTTAATTTTTTTATTTATTATTTTTTAATTTTTTCAAATTTTTAAATTTTTTTAAAATTTTTAAAATTTTTTCAAATTTTTAAATTTTTTATAAATTTTTAAAATTTTTTATAAATTTTTAAATTTTTTTAAATGTTAAAAAAAATTGTATTCTTTTTAATTTTTTTAAAAAAATTTGTTTTAATTTTTAACAATTTTTTTTAAATTTTTTTATTTATGTTTTAAAATTTTTTTCTAAATTTTTTTTTTAATTTTTAAAAATTTTTTTTTATTTTTTTAAAAAAAATTTTCTATATTTTTTAATTTTTTTCATTTTTTTAAATTTTTTATTTTTTTTTATTAATTTTATTAATATTTTAAAATTTTTTTTTAAGTTTTTTATAAATTTTTTTTTTAAATTTTTTTAAATATTTTTTTAATTTTCTTATAATTTTTTTTTAATTTTTAAAAGCTTTTTTAAAATTTTTAAAAAATTTTTATTTTAAAATTTTGTATTAATTTTTTAACAATTTCTTTTAAAAAAATTTTATTTATGTTTAATTTTTTTTCTATACTTTTTAATTTTTTTCATTTTAAATTTTTTTCTTATTTTAAAATTTTTTTTTTAATTTTTCTAAAATTAAAATTTTTTAAATTTTCTTATAATTTTTTCATATTTTAAAATTTTTTTAAAATTTATTAAATTTTTTTTAAAAAAAATTGTTTTAATTTTTTAACTAAATTTAAAAAAAAATTTATTTTTTATAAAAAATTTTTATTTTCTTTAAAAAAAAATTTATTTTTTTTAATTTTTTCCATTTCTTTAAAAAATTTTTTTTAAATTTTTTTAAAAATTTTGTTTATTTTTTAAAATTTTTTATTTGTTTATTTTTTTAATTTTTATTTTTCTTTTAATTCTTTGTATATTTTTTTATTAAAAATTTTTTTTTTGTATTTTAAAATTTTTTATTTTAATTTTTCTCCTCTTTAACTTTTAATTTTTTTAATTTTCTTAACTTTAATTTTTTCTAAATTTTAATTTATTTTTTTTTTAAATTATAATTTTTTATTTCAAAAAAAGTTTTTTTAATTTTTATTCTTCGTTTATTTTAATTTTTTTTTAATTTTTTCAAATTTAAAATTTTTTTTTTAATTTTCTTATAATTTTTTTATTTTTTTTAAATTTTTAAATTTTTTTTTTAATTTTCTTATAAATTTTTTTTAATTTTTAATTTTTTTATAATTTAAAATTTTTTTTTTAATTTTGTTTTAATTTTATAACAATTTCTTTTAAAAAAGTTTTATTTATGTTTTTTAAATTTTTTCTTAATTTTTTAAATTTTTTTAAAAATTTTTTTTTTAATTTTTATTTTTTTATAATTTTTTTAAAAATTTTTTAAAATTTTTAATATTTTTTCAAATTTTTAAATTTTTTTATAAATTTTTAAAATTGTTTAAAATTACTTTTAAAATTTTTTTTAATGTTAAAATTTTTTTTTATTTTTTTTTAATTTTTTAAAAAAATTTTGATTTAATTTTTAACAATTTTTTTTAAATTTTTTTATTTATGTTTTTAACAATTTTTTTCTAAATTTTTTTCAATTTTTAAAATTTTTTTTTATTTTTTAAAAATTTTTTTTTATTTTTTTAAATTTTTTTTTATTTTTTTAAAAAAAATTTTATATATTTTTAAATTTTTTTCATTTTTTTTAAATTTGTTATTTTTTTTATTAATTTTATTAATATTATAAAATTTTTTAAAAGTTTTTTATAAATTTTTTTTTAAATTTTTTAAAATTTTTTTTTAATTTTCTTATAATTTTTTTTTAATTTTTAAAAGCTTTTTTAAAATTTTTAAAAAATTTTTATTTTAAAATTTTGTTTTAATTTTTTAACAATTTCTTTTAAAAAAATTTTATTTACGTTTTTTTAATTTTTTTTCTATATTTTTAAATTTTTTTCATTTTAAATTTTTTTTTTATTTTAAAATTTTTTTTTTAATTTTTTTAAAATTAAAATTTTTTAAATTTTCTTATAATTTTTTTATTTTTTAAAATTTTTTTAAAATTTATTAATTTTTTTTTTAAAAATTGTTTTAATTTTTTAACTAAATTTTAAAAAAAAAATTTTATTTTTTATAAAAATTTTTTATTTTTTTAAAAAAAAATTTCTGTTTTTTAATTTTTTTCATTTTTAAAAATTTTTTTCTTAATTTTTTTTTTAATTTTTTAAATTTTTTTAAATTTTTTTGTTTTTTTTTTAAATTTTTATTATTTTTATTTATTTTTTTTAAATTTTTTTTTTAAATTTTTTTAAAATTTTAAAAATTTTTTCAAATTTTTAAATTTTTTTATAAATTTTTAAAATTTTTTAAAATTACTTTTAAAATTTTTTTAAATGTTAAAAAAAATTTATTTTTTTTAATTTTTTAAAAAAATTTTGTTTTAATTTTTAACATTTTTTTTTAAAAAAATTTTTATTTATGTTTTTAAATTTTTTTTTTAATTTTTAAATTTTTTTTTTATTTTTTAAAACAAAATTTCTATATTTTTTAATTTTTTTCATTTTTTAAATTTTTTTTCATTTTTTTAAAATTCTTTATTTTTTTATTAATTTTATTAATATTTTTAATTTTTTTAAGTTTTTTATAAAAATTTTCTTTAAAATTTAAAAATTTTTTTTTTTAATTTTCTTATAAATTTTTTTTAATTTTTAATTTTTTTTTAAAATTTAAAAAAAAAAATTTTTAACTTTGTTTTAATTTTATAACAATTTCTTTTAAAAAAGTTTTATTTATGTTTTTTAAATTTTTTTCTTAATTTTTTAAATTTTTTAAAAATTTTTTTGTTTTTTTTTTAATTTTTATTTTTTTATAATTTTTAAAAAATTTTTTTTTTAAATTTTTAAAATTTTTTAAAATTTTTAAAATTTTTTCAAATTTTTAAATTTTTTTATAAATTTTTAAAATTGATTAAAATTACTTTTAAAAATTTTTTTATGTTAAAAATTTTTTTTATTTTTTTTTAATTTTTTAAAAAAATTTTGATTTAATTTTTAACAATTTTTTTTAAATTTTTTTATTTATGTTTTTAACAATTTTTTTCTAATTTTTTTTCAATTTTTAAAATTTTTTTTTATTTTTTAAAAATTTTTTTTATTTTTTTAAAATTTTTTTTTATTTTTTTAACAAAAATTTTATATATTTTTAAATCTTTTTCATTTTTTTAAATTTTTTATTTTTTTTATTAATTTTATTAATATTTTAAATTTTTTTTAAAGTTTTTTTATAATTTTTTTTTAAATTTTTTAAATTTTTTTTTAATTTCCTTATAAATTTTTTTTAATTTTTAAAAGCTTTTTTAAAATTTTTAAAAAATTTTTATTTTTATAATTTTGTTTTAATTTTTTAACAATTTCTTTAAAAAAAATTTATTTATGTTTTTTAATTTTTTTCTATATTTTTTAATTTTTTTCATTTTAAATTTTTTTTTTATTTTAAAAATTTTTATTTAATTTTTTTAAAATTAAAATTTTTTAAATTTTCTTATAATTTTTTTATTTTTTAAAATTTTTTTAAAATTTATTAAATTTTTTTTAAAAAAAATTGTTTTAATTTTTTAACTAAATTTTAAAAAAAATTTTATTTTTTATAAAAATTTTTTATTTTTTTTAAAAAAAAATTTCTGTTTTTTAATTTTTTTCATTTTTTAAAATTTTTTTTTTAATTTTTTAAAAAATTTTGGTTATTTTTTAAAAATTTTTATTTGTTTATTTTTTTAATTTTTATTTTTCTTTTAATTTTTTGTATATTTTTTTATTAATTTTTTTTTTGTATTTTAAAATTTTTTATTTTAATTTTTCTACTCTTTAACTTTTAATTTTTTTTTAATTTTCTTAACATTAATTTTTTTTAAATTTTAATTTTTTTATTTTTTTTAAATTATAATTTTTTTATTTCAAAAAATGTTTTTTTAATTTTTATTTTTCTTTTATTTTAATTTTTTTAAGTTTTTTCAATTTAAAAAAAAAAATTTTTTTTAATTTTCTTATAATTTTTTTATTTTTTTTAAATTTTCAATTTTTTTTTAATTTTCTTTTAAAATTTTTTCTTAATTTTTAATTTTTTTTTTAAAATTTAAAAAAAATTTTAATTGTTTTAATTTTTTAACAATTTCTTTTAAAAAAATTTTATTTATGTTTTTAAATTTTTTTCTATATTTTTTAATTTTTTTCATTTTTTAATTTTTTTTATTTAAAAAATTTTTTTTTTAATTTTTAAAATTAAATTTTTTAAATTTTCTTATAATTTTTTTATTTTTTAAAATTTTTTTAAGAAAATTGTTTTAATTTTTAACAAAATTTTTAAAATTTTTTTTATATTTTTTATACAATTTTTTTATTTTTTAAAAAAAAATTCTATATTTTTTAATTTTTTTTTTTTAAATTTTTTTTTAAATTTTTTTAAAAATTTTGTTTATTTTTTAAAAATTTGTATTTGTTAATTTTTTTTAATTTTTATTTTTCTTTTAATTTTTTGTATATTTTTTGTGGATGGGATCGCAATGATTGTGTACCATTGATAGAACAACACGATATATGTATTGTTACGTGCCGCGGCCTTTTTAGTGTTCGAGCGGCACGATTTTTAGACGCAATATCGATTAGGGGTATCCCACAGTCATTAGACTATCAAGTATTGCTGGATTGAGTTTATGATTTAGAAAAAGCAAGGAGGCTCGCCGCAGTCGTAACAGTCGATTCTTTTAGTTGATAATTATTTAGGTACCTTCTCAGAAGGAGAAGGGGTAGATTTTGGGATCGTTGGTGCTCTAGTCCCGTACGGGTCTTTTCAATGGAATCAGATAGGTAATTGATGAGTAGAATTTAATAGTAAATAAAGTTTTAATGATTAGATAATGAATGGATGTAAAACATTTAACAGAACTGAATATGAACAAATCAATCAATAATTTAGAAAGAATAGACGTTTGTGAAATCGGTATAATTCCTGACTAGGGGAATCCCACAGTCGTTTGACTGTCAGAAATTATCGTTAGGTACGAATTAATTATAACGGTGTATTTTCGTGTACAAAAAGAGATAAGATGTGCAACTCACCAGACAGTCACAATAATCTAATTGACAATATGCTTTAAATTTGCTTTTTAAGTTTTGGAAAACTTTCTGGATCGCTGATAAACCTGAATCAGAAAGAAGGATTAGACGCGAAAACACACACACACACTTGATTCGAATTATAAATTGAAACGGAAATAATGTAAATTAAATTATTAACTGAGTAAGTTAAGCGAATAATTAGTTTTGAAAAGTTTAGGATTTGAATTGTTTCGCAAAGTTGAGTCTTTCACGCAGTTACACAGTAGACCGGAGAACTCTAGCTCTATAAGACTTCGCGGACCCAATGACACGCACCTCACGATTTATCGTCACAGAGTGCCGCAGCTTCACGCTCTCGGCAGCGGCCAGGGTGGGTCCGCGTCGAAAAAGCTTACGCTGCATCTTATCGCTTGACCATGCATGGGCCCCTCCACTTAGCGAGGCGGGGTGTATGTGTGTTTGCTCACATCCATCCGTCATACTCTCTTGATTCAAATATACGATCGAGAAAATTATATTAACTGTATTTGCGGAACATATGTACGCACTATAAACCATGACATCAACACGGTACAATTTCACATAGCTGAAGGCCTTTTCCTCATCATACATAAATTTATATACACAATTTCTGACTAGGGGAATCCCACAGTCGGTTGACTATCAGAAATTGTGATAGGGGTCTAAAAGAACAATTCCTAACTAATTAACAATCCACGAAACGTGCGACAAAACCGTGGGAAGGCGTCGTTCCCTGCATCGGTGACCGGATGTAAAGTATACGATTCCGTGAATCTTCCAAGAAGGAACCCAGTGTGCGCATTCCTGATGTAGCCGTTACTGATTATGTTACAATGTTTAGCGCGACGGTCAGGGGTGCGCTCAACGAGGGCTTTCCCACAATGCTGCAAGGCATTGTTGAACCACACTCCTGCCGCTTACACAGAGCGAATTCGGTACAGCAAGAGAGCCACTGGGTCTTTCGGAGCGCGACTTTCTGGTGAGAACGCCGCTGCGTCAGCACCGCCTTATCCTTATCACGGGACGGCAATATGTCGAGGCGACGATGCTTCGAAGAAGGGGTTCTGATTTTACTAATTTATTATTAACTAACTAGGCGGGAGTATGATCAACGAGGGATTTCCCATAACGCTAGGCGTTGTTGATGCATACCCCGTCTTAAAAGAGAAATTTTTCGTTCCGAACGTAACATCCCTCCCTCCTTGGAATCATCGTCGTCCCCGACGATGTATACTGAAGGTATAGGTACAGTAGCGCTTATGGACGTATGTGCTCAGGTTGCATTGGACTAGGGAAATCCCATAATGTTTGCACATTGTCGCAATGCAATCCTGTTACAATTTAGATGGGTCTAAATAGGGCTCGTACATCAGGTGGTAGGTAACATGTAGAAAATGGTTGCGTTTGTACTTTGTGGATCGCGTAATCTGGGTACCTCCGATGTATAAATGTATTGGCTCGGTCCTGTGAGCCCTTGTCACTACCTCGTAGGCGCAAGTTAGTACCGGTTTGCCGATGTTTTGGCACCTCTCTACGTCGACTATGGCTATTTCAGGGCACTGCCGCGGCATACCGCATATGTCCTCGTCGGAGATGCCTTGATTCTCCCTACAGTGTACCTCCACCAAGCCCTTGAGGAACTGCAGGAACCACCCTCCGACGCTGGGATGCATGTTGTTGGCACTCAGGATCCGGAGTTTCTGCATTTGTCGCAGCGGTTCCAGGGTGAATTCTCCTTTGATATTTGTGCAACCACTGATGTTTAAGGACGTTACATCCTGCATATGCAGTGCAATTTCCGAAACGAGGCCGGAGGCTACCCATCCGCAAAACGTGAGGCTTAGGCTGGTCACATTTTTGTACCTGCAGGGGAAAGAAACTGCCATCTCCACTGGCCCCAGCTCCAGTTCAACAAACTCTCCCCTCTCGGCTGCTTCATTGTCCTCCTCCATTTCTATTTCAGGAACAGACTCTTTAAAGGAGCAAAAATGAAACTTGATTATTGTTAAAGTGGCGTGGAGGTTAATATTGTCAATTAACACTTGTAGAATGGTGTGATCTATTAGGCCATCGCATTTGCTTATGTCTAGATACTCCAGGCTCGTTAATTCCTGAAGCATTTTCGATAAGTTTTCAGGTTTTAATATTATACAGTCGTGGAGAGTAAGCTGTTGGAGATCTTTGGTTATGGCTAACAAGGATCTACCGGTAATATCTGTCCCCAGTGCGCAGAACGATCTCAAGTGTCTGGCAGATTCCAGCACATTGAACAGCCCAACATTTCCCTAGTTTAAGGCAGGTCAGTCGTGGTGCTGGAGGTTCCATTTCCCTCAATGCCGACGGTCTTATAGTTACCGCGGTTAAGTCCAAAGACTCCAAACCAGGACAGTTTTTAATCGCAATAGCCATTACCTGTGGTTTCAAATTTTTAGCCAAGCTTTCTTCACTTATACCTATACTCTTCAGACAAGCGCCCACCCTCATCATCAACCAGTGGAAGGAATTAGTTGTTATCAATTTCCCTTCCCACGCGTTCGGCCAACACCAGTTGTTGAGGTCAATATGACGCATATGGTGATAGGAGGCAAGGCTACCTTGGCGCCATCGTCGGGAAACCATTTCCAAGCGACCCCGATCTGCGAATGGCAAATAGCTGGCAATTTTTGCAATACATTCCGTTGGTAGGGGAATTTTGTCGCTTAAGTCAATTCCCGGAAATGGAGTCACATCGGGTCGTGGGGGAATTAACTTTGAGCTGTGCCATGAATCGGCCATCAGCACCCTCAATTTCCTTTTGTGGCATATTATTCCGACGTCCGCCGCAGCCAAGGCCTTCCTTGTTCCGTCCAGAGTTGCGAACGTTAGGAATGCGCAGTTTCCCGTTGTTTTCCTCATTACCACCGCATGCTCGACACCATAAGGGCGAAATACCTCGAGCAGCTTCTCCTTTTTTGTATATGGAGACAAACGGCTGACAAACAATCGCCGTTCCGCGGAGTTTTGTTGCCACTGACTGGACGATGCCATTTCGCTATACACTACAGACAGTTAAACACAAGCAAGATTAAATTATGAAATAATAAAATCATTATCAAAGGAGCAGAAGAACAATAGAAGAGTTATAACTAACAACAATTTCTGACTAGGGGATTCCCATAGTCCTTAGACTGTCAGGGTTAGTTGTTATACATATTGCTAGCAAATTTATCATTGCCCTCTGAATAGGCAATGGTGGTCTGTTTTGCGAAGTATTTGATTCTTGTAATGGTATTGGTGCTGGTTGGCTGGTTGAAGCTTCCTCTGGTTCGTGGTTCGAGTCACGTTTCCTTAGGAATCGTATCCTGCATAAGGTCTTCAGGGGGTTCCAAAAATGGTAAATCATCAATCCTATTACGATTACGGCCTGTACCGCTATTGATCCGTACGTCAATGACAAATGTGATTTCCTTGCTCGATGATGTTCTCCAATTTCCTCTATTTGGGCTTCAATTTCATACAACGAATCAGATGTGCGTTCTAATTTATTAATGTCATTTGAAAATAGATTCTCTGTGGTGTGTTTCTCTTTGGAGTACTGATAGATTTCAGGTGATATCAAGCTAATGTTCAGTAATAGATTGGGAATGTAGTAATAGGAATCCTTGCTTAAGTACGTTTTTGATCCTAGCAAGGTATGATATCGTGTTTTTGCAAAACATTCCGGATGTATTTCCAAGATTCCTGTTCCAACTATGGTGGTGTGAGTATTCTTCTGTCGACCGCATAGGATTTGCATCGGGGTTCCGGTTGTTCAAATGAATATAACCATCCGCCAAGCGTAGTTAATTTTCGCCAGGAAGGTATATGATAGGGCATGATTCTAATATTACACAAGCGTAAGAATTTCGGATCTGGTTGAAGTAATAGAGAAGTTTCGCATGTTCTGTGAGCTATGTCTTGCAATGGGACGTCCTGTGGGCAAATGTAGTAATGCCATGCCCAGGTGCAGGAATCTATGAATGCATTATCTGATCCGAAGAATTTGGAGTGGTCAGTGCTTATACCTAAATATGGAAATTCCGGTAAGATGAAAGCCGAAATTGCGGTTCTATTACTACTTCCTGCATCGCCAGAACTATTAATGTACTGAGGAATTGGTAATACGTGTAGTTTGTACAGGTCGTATTCAATCCGACTATTTTTCCTGTTATATACTTTAGGTTGACACGAGATATCTTGACGAGATCCTCGATTCGTTGATGGTCCCTCGGTATTGGAAGTTCATAATCGACCATTGAGTTATGTATTTCATTTATTATTGTTTTGAAACTAGATCCGCTCAGTAATGATGGGTGTAATTTTCCGTTGCGTGCAGTGCTCAAAGCCGTGATAAAACGTTGCGTGGTAGTAATGTAATGATTTAGAGAGGTTTCAACAGATGCTGAATATTGACTCATTGCTACGCTGTAGTTCAAGGCCAACTGTTTATCCACTTGCAGTACTAAATCCAAAATCTTTTGTCTATTAGTTTTTACTTCTGCTGCAACTCGGTTGAAGGTTTTATGAACATTATAGAGGTCACTTATGATTATATGTGTTTGATTTTTGACAAGTTGGGTGATTTTTCTCTGATCAGCATATATCTTATCTATTTCCTTGTTAATGTATTCAGAATCGTCACTGTCTAAAGTTCCAAATAGGGCGTGGCTAATTGAACCTATGAATCCGAAAGGTGCATTCCTGCGTGTAATAGCTTTAGGCAAATTATGTGATTCATATTCTGGCCTCTTAATTTCCATGCTCAATTCCATTAGTTCCTTCTGTAGTTCCGATGCTTCTCGCACTCTATCTGTTAAGTACTTTGTTCGTAAATAAGAATCACATGGTATCGTGGTTGGAAATTCAGTGCAGTGGCGACGAGTTTGTTCAATGTTCCCGGCTTCATATGGGAATTCTGCTACTACTTTATCTATATCTATAACTATTATGAATGGCCAATCAGCCCTTTGAAATCTAATCGCGTTGATTTTTTCGAAGTATAAACCCGGGTTCAAATCCGTACGTGTCAGTCTGTATAGTTCCTGGGTCCGCGCGGTATGTTGCAGAGCAAGTAAGATTATCAGTCGGGTCAGTGTCATCCTTCTTCCTGAATCAGTCCAATCGATCAATTGAGTTGTAATTTATCAACATGTTTGGTGAGCATTTTACCACTTTCATCCCTTAACAACACATTATTGCCTTCCAATATCCCAATAATCTTATATGGTCCGTGATAACGCTTGGCGAATTTTCCCCTTTTTGGTTCTACTAAAACACGTACCATATCCCCTATTTTGCCTTTGAAGGGTCGGGCGTTCCTATCATAGTACACTTTTGATCTTTCCTTTGCCTGAACTAAATTTTGTCCTGCTATTACTTGCATTTCTGAAAGTCGCGTTATTAAATCATGTAAATAGGAATTGTATGTGACTAAATTCTCGTCGTTCGGGAAGGAACTTGGGCAACGCGCAAGTTTGCCAAAAACTAATTCATACGGAGTAAAATTGGTAGCTTCGTGAACAGATGTGTTATAAGAAAACATAGCGAAGAGTACTAATCTATCCCAATCATCAAAATCATTCATATAATGGCTAATATATTCGGTTAACACTATGTGACTTCTTTCTAATGCGCCATTAGTTTGGGGTCTGTAACCAGATGTAGTGACATGTTGAATTTTGAAGATTTTTGCTAAGTTCCGAATTATCTTATTAATGAAACTAGTCCCTTTGTCCGTTAGTATTGCGCGTGGCGTTCCATACTGCAATATAAGGTTAGTAACCAGTGCGTGAGCTATAGTTTCTGCTTTTATGTCCGGAACAGGGACAGCTATGCAATATTTTGTCAAATTATCTTGCATAGTTAGTATATGTTTGTTCCCGCTGGGAGTAGTGGGTAAAGGACCTACAGTGTCCAATGATACTTTAGAAAATGGCTCCAAAGGAGTGTCAGTGATTAACATTGGTTCACGAGTTTTAGTTCTTACTAATTTTTGATTCTGGCAACTATTGCAAGTACGGATATAATTTTGAATATCGTTGCGCATACCTGGCCAATAAAATCGTTCTCGAATTCTGCAATATGTCTTTGTTAAACCCTTATGTCCTCCTACCAAACTTTCATGTAACTCTGAAATGATTCTCAGACGAAGTTCTTCCGGAGGCACCTGAGTGTTTCCGTAACAAAGGGCTATTTCGATATTGCTATCCTCAAATGTATTCCTTAATATTTCTATTAACGTACCTTGAGGTAATTCGTCCGTAAAGTCACCATTTTGTGAGATTCTTAGACCCCGTATATCTAGATCTAAAAGAATTTTCCTTAGGTTCTGTAGCCCAAGTTCCAAATCCCGAGTAGAAATTTTATCAAAATGTTTTCTTTTTACGACTACACTAAATATTCTATTTTCACCGCGCTTTGTTATTAGTATTTGTCCCACTCTGGGCTTTGCCTCTTTTAAGTCGTTCGCATTGATGATGCCTAGGTCGGAGAGCAATATACTCGCTGGTGTAACAAGTTCACAATCGGACGAAATGAAATGTACATAGTTCGATCTGTAATACGTTAGATTTTGTCTCGTAGAAGTTACGATGTCTTTACTTTTGTATTGCTTGCTGCGAGATTCGAATTCTAGATCCGGAGGTATGTAATCAGCGTCCGGGATGTATATGGATGATGAATTTGAGATTTGTGGGAAAAGTTGTCTAGGAGTAGATTTTGAACGATAGGTTGCCTACCTCCCTCCTTGGGAGTTCGATCAACCGTTGAATTTGGAAATGGTGTCGAAAGTGCTATAGGGTTTGGATCTACGGTCGGGGTAGGTAAGATTGAACTGTATCTAGGCCTGTTAACGATTGTGCTATCAGGCACTCTTGTTGCAGTTATTTCTAGTTCTGATTCTTCCGGAATATTTTTCAGCTGAGGTGCTTTACTGGCTGTTTCCTCACGCCTTGGATTTGGAATTTGACTACCTTTTTCAGAATCTCTAGCTTGTTGTAATAATTTTTCTATACGTCTATTTAACTCTTCGTCCCTAGTATCATCATCGTATGGATCCAAATCTTGTAATATTTCCTGTCTACGTTCATCTAAAGTGTCTCCTTCAGAAAGGGCATCTAATAAAACTATTTTCTCTTCAAGTTCCTGTAATTGAGCGCTTTTATCTAATAATGATTTTTCAAATCTATTAAAAGACTCTTGTAGTTCTTCTAAATCTATAAATGTGGACTTCTGTTTGTTCTGATCATCTGTATCACTATCGCGAACTTCGGGTAAATTAATGGCAATAGTTTTCTCTACTTCGGACTCGCTCCCTTTTTCCCGCAATTCCGTACCGGCCACTGCACTTTGTGAATCTGGAATTTTAGGATTCTCCACCATCTGTTTAGGATGAAATCCCAGATTCGGCAGTGTACTCCTACGTTGACGGAATATGGGCGGATCTGACTGTTCGTCATCGGAATCGACGTCCTCTACTAGAGAAAGTTCTTTTGATCTACCTAATTCTTGTGTTTTTGATGGTCCCGGAGCTTCAGTAGCTTGAAACTTTGCTCGCGTTCTAGTTGCTATTGCACTGGTATCTAAAGGTACAGGTATCCTCGGTTTAGATATTGAACTTACTGGTCTCCCTAATTTTGGTTTTCCTGGTAAACTAGCTATTCTTTCCTTAGGTTTGGAAGCTTCAAATTCCGAAGATGTCGGGGTTCGTTTGCCCGTTGTGGAGGGTTTATTTATTGGTAATAATTTTGGGCAATCAGGTGCTAACTCCGACTTTGTATTATCAGAGGAATCCGATAAACTGAAATCATCAGACGAACATAGTTCATTTACTATGACTGGATTCCTTGATAAGGCATCAGCATTTGTGTTTAATTTTCCTGCCTTATGAATAAATTCATACTCATAATCTCGCAATTTTAGTCGCCAGCGGATCAATCGTTGCCCTGGATCTTTTATTGAATTAATCCATCGTAGCGGTTCGTGATCACTGACTAGGGTAAATTTACGGCCACATAAATATGGTCTGAAGTGTAAAATGGCATAAAGGACTGCCAAACATTCCTTTTCTGTAGTGAAATAATTTTGTTCCGGTTTAGTTAAAATTCCGAAAGATATGCAACTGGGAGATCTTGACCATTTACTTCCTGACTGAGTACAGCGCCTATGGCATAGTCTGACGCATCTGTAGTTAAGGTGAACGGACTATTAAAATTTGGATACTGAAGTATGGGACTTTTACAAAGTGCTTTTCGTAATTCCAGAAATCCTTTCTTTTGTTCCTTTCCCCAAGTGAAAGTAGAATTTTTCTTCAACAAGTCTGACAGTGGTTTAGCTTTTTCTGCGAAGTTTTTGATAAAGCGTCTGTAATATCCTGCTAGACCTAGAAATTGCCTAATATTTTTCTGATTTTTCGGACGAGGGAAATTCTTTACTGCACTAATCTTTTTCGGATCCGGTTTTACACCTGAGTGACTAATAACATGTCCTAGGTAAGCAACTTCTATTTTGAGGAACTCGCACTTATCGGGTTGTAAAGTTAATTTAGCATCGGCCAAACGCATGAATAAACGACGAATTTTCTTTTCATGTTCTTCTAAATTTTTGGCATATACCACGATATCATCCAAATAAACGAAAACTTCTATACCCTGTAACCCGCGTAAGACTTGATCCATTAGCCTTTGAAAAGTCGCTGGAGCATTTTTGAGACCTTCCGGCATTCGGATGTATTCATAATGACCGTTTGGGGTTGTAAAGGCTGTTTTTTCTCTATCTTTAGGATCCATTTCAATTTGTTGAAATCCGCTTGCTAAGTCAAACGTAGAGAAATATCGGGCTTCGCCTAAGTGATCCAGAATATCGGTAATGTTCGGTAATGGATATGCATCGCCAATGGTTTTCTCATTAAGATTACGGAAATCTATGACTATTCTCCATCTCAGATTGCCTTTAGAATCCGGTTTTTTAGGAACAATCCAAATGGGCGAATTATACGGTGAATTTGAAGGTGCTATTATTCCGTTATTTAGTTTATTACGAACCTGTTTTTCTATTTCATCTTTTTTGAACCGGAGGAAAACGATACTGTCGCGTATTCACAGGAACATCATCTACTGTGGGGATTCTATGTTTAATGTATGAGGTACATGGTAATTTATCGCAAGGCAAGTGGAATCGTTCTGGAAATTCTTTAATGATTTTAATTACATGATCCCGTTCTTCTTCGTTCAAATGATCGAGACGCAATTTTTTTATGATTTCTAAAACTCTGTCTTCCGCGATTGGCAAGGTCTCATCTTCTGTATCAGAATCGAAATAATTTTGTTCTTCTTCGGGGAAGTTATGGTACTCGAATGGTATTAATTCTTGTGGCGGAATTTCGACTTCGACATCCTTATCCGTCGTATTAACGGCAAAGACGTGACATGCGCCTTGGTCATTTACAGACACAACAGCTTCGCCAATGTACAAACCATCTATAGTTTCAATTTTAGGTAGATATCCCTCTTTTAAATCATGATTCGTAACGTCAATGGCAACCGCTTTTCTAGTACGTGCTTTTAAATACAAAAGTCGGGGTTCTACACTACGAGGTACTGGATCATGGCCAATAAAAGGTATGGGTTTAATAGGATCGCTTCGTGTTACCAATGTGTTATGGGCGAAGGAGATTTCAGCCTGCTCTTGTGTGAGATACTCTTTACCTAATATACCATCGCAACGCAGTACAAATGAAGATCTTACGACATGAAATTTTACGGGTAATAATTAGGATATGGCATTGGCGGATAGAAATAAGGCGAGTAGTACGGATGTGGAGGAAATCCCGGTGGATTGTAATAATGATTGTATGGTTCCCTGTTGCGTGATGGGGATTTTAAAATTCCTACTGGCGATCCGGTTACGTCAGGATTGGGACTCGATGAACGTGTGCGATTCTCTTCTTCGTTTCGAATTGCATAATTTTGATAGCGAGGAGGGTTAATGGATTGGCGATTAGCGTAATCCTGATAGTAAGAATTCGATGGTCTAGATTAGTTATTATTCTGATTAAATGATACTTTCTGGATTTCATTCGATGGTAATATTCCGGATTTCATTCGCGTTTCTATACGCGCTGCAAATTTTCTCGCATCGTCTAAAGTTTTAGGGTCACGCGCATCTACTGAGCGCGCTATTTCATCTGGAAGTCCGCGAATATAAGCTTCCAATCCGCATTCTTTTAATGGTAATAACATTTGTTCTGCATTATTCCCATAACTATCCTCTAACGCAACTCGAGCTCCGCTAATTAATATGTTTAATCTGTCATAAAAATCGCTAACTGATTCGTCCTTTTTCATCCGAATATTTTCTATTTCGTGTTGATAGTAAGGATAATTCTTGCCCGGTGCGAATCTACCCTTTAGATGTTTAATTAGTTCATTAACTGTAGTAAATGTTTTTCCATACGTGCTATCGCGAGCTGAACCCTTCAATTTTCCTAATACTGATTTTAGAAACGAGCCCTCTAATGCAGGAGGCACTAATGCTGCGCTATTTTGTACATCCTGTACAAAATCCTTAAGAGGAACGCCCTTCCCATCAAAGTACGGAATATTTAAAGTACTATTTTGAATAGTCAAGCACTCCGCCATGGAGGTCATCATTGCACTTGCGTCTTGAGACATGGTTGAATATTTGTATAAAAATATATGGGCAGAACTAGTCAATAAATATAGATAATAGTCCCAGCATTACCACGACCACACTGATAATATATACAAAAATGGAAAAATTTTCTAATTCTATCTGATTTCAATGAATATGAGCACCCAGGAATTCTTGCAAGAGAATTCCTGGTATCCCACCGCTGCCACCAGATCTGTTACGTGCCGCGGCCTTTTTAGTGTTCGAGCGGCACGATTTTTAGACGCAATATCGATTAGGGGTATCCCACAGTCATTAGACTATCAAGTATTGCTGGATTGAGTTTATGATTTAGAAAAAGCAAGGAGGCTCGCCGCAGTCGTAACAGTCGATTCTTTTAGTTGATAATTATTTAGGTACCTTCTCAGAAGGAGAAGGGGTAGATTTTGGGATCGTTGGTGCTCTAGTCCCGTACGGGTCTTTTCAATGGAATCAGATAGGTAATTGATGAGTAGAATTTAATAGTAAATAAAGTTTTAATGATTAGATAATGAATGGATGTAAAACATTTAACAGAACTGAATATGAACAAATCAATCAATAATTTAGAAAGAATAGACGTTTGTGAAATCGGTATAATTCCTGACTAGGGGAATCCCACAGTCGTTTGACTGTCAGAAATTATCGTTAGGTACGAATTAATTATAACGGTGTATTTTCGTGTACAAAAAGAGATAAGATGTGCAACTCACCAGACAGTCACAATAATCTAATTGACAATATGCTTTAAATTTGCTTTTTAAGTTTTGGAAAACTTTCTGGATCGCTGATAAACCTGAATCAGAAAGAAGGATTAGACGCGAAAACACACACACACACTTGATTCGAATTATAAATTGAAACGGAAATAATGTAAATTAAATTATTAACTGAGTAAGTTAAGCGAATAATTAGTTTTGAAAAGTTTAGGATTTGAATTGTTTCGCAAAGTTGAGTCTTTCACGCAGTTACACAGTAGACCGGAGAACTCTAGCTCTATAAGACTTCGCGGACCCAATGACACGCACCTCACGATTTATCGTCACAGAGTGCCGCAGCTTCACGCTCTCGGCAGCGGCCAGGGTGGGTCCGCGTCGAAAAAGCTTACGCTGCATCTTATCGCTTGACCATGCATGGGCCCCTCCACTTAGCGAGGCGGGGTGTATGTGTGTTTGCTCACATCCATCCGTCATACTCTCTTGATTCAAATATACGATCGAGAAAATTATATTAACTGTATTTGCGGAACATATGTACGCACTATAAACCATGACATCAACACGGTACAATTTCACATAGCTGAAGGCCTTTTCCTCATCATACATAAATTTATATACACAATTTCTGACTAGGGGAATCCCACAGTCGGTTGACTATCAGAAATTGTGATAGGGGTCTAAAAGAACAATTCCTAACTAATTAACAATCCACGAAACGTGCGACAAAACCGTGGGAAGGCGTCGTTCCCTGCATCGGTGACCGGATGTAAAGTATACGATTCCGTGAATCTTCCAAGAAGGAACCCAGTGTGCGCATTCCTGATGTAGCCGTTACTGATTATGTTACAATGTTTAGCGCGACGGTCAGGGGTGCGCTCAACGAGGGCTTTCCCACAATGCTGCAAGGCATTGTTGAACCACACTCCTGCCGCTTACACAGAGCGAATTCGGTACAGCAAGAGAGCCACTGGGTCTTTCGGAGCGCGACTTTCTGGTGAGAACGCCGCTGCGTCAGCACCGCCTTATCCTTATCACGGGACGGCAATATGTCGAGGCGACGATGCTTCGAAGAAGGGGTTCTGATTTTACTAATTTATTATTAA
>NW_027485115.1:0-54286 GCF_050908995.1 Andrena cerasifolii | reverse complement strand
CTTCGATCGATTCGGCCCATAACAAAAAGGAGACGGCCCCCTTAACGAAGAGACGCAGAATTTTCGAACGCCTCTTGAAAGGCCTGCGCCTCTTATTTGCAACTTCAAGGCGATGCCTTTGAAGCTGAAATTTAGTATACCTCTTTCCACTTCATGTTCTCCTGATATATTGGGCAAAATCTGGCGAAATTTTTCAGAATGCACAAAATTGAGCTTTGTAACAGGAGAACATGCCGTCGAAAGAAATGGAACAAAGTAATGTCTCCGGAGAGCAAATCAAAGAGCGAGAAGTGGCGCAGGTGTTTCGAGACAGTGACTGTTCACGAAGAGACGCAGAATTTTCGAACGCCTCTTGAAAGGCCCGCGCCTCTTATTTGCAACTTTAAGGCCGATGCATTTGAAGCTGAAATTTAGTATACCTCTTTCGACTTCATGTTCTCCTGATATATTGGCCAAAATCTGGCGAAAATTTTCAGAATACACAAAATTGGGCTTTGTAACAGGACAACATGCCGCCGAAAGAGATGGAACAAAGTAACGTCTCTGGAGAGCAAATCAAAGAGCGAGAAGTGGCGCAGATGTTTCGAGACAGTGACTGTTTAACGAAGAGACGCAGAATTTTCGAACGCCTCTTGAAAGGCCTGCGCCTCTTATTTGCAACTTTAAGGCGATGCCTTTGAAGCTGAAATTTAGTATACCTCTTTCCACTTCATGTTCTCCTGATATATGGGGCAAAATCTGGCGAAAATTATCAGAATGCCCAAAATTGGGCTTTGTAACAGGAGAACATGCCGTCGAAAGAGATGGCACAAAGTAACGTCTCCGGAGAGCAAATCAAAGAGCGAGAAGTGGCGCAGGTCTTTCGAGACATTGATTGATTAACAACGAGACGCAGAATTTTCGAACGCCTCTTGAAAGGCCTGCGCCTCTTATTTGCAACTTTAAGGCGATGCCTTTGAAGCTGAAATTTAGTATACCTCTTTCCACTACTTGTTCTCCTGATATATTGGGCAAAATCTGGCGAAAATTTTCAGAATACACAAAATTGTGCTTTGTAACAGGACAACATGCCGTCGAAAGAGATGGAACAAAGTAACGTCTCTGGAGAGCAAATCAAAGAGCGAGAAGTGGCGCAGATGTTTCGAGACAGTGACTGTTTAACGAAGAGACGCAGAATTTTCGAACGCCTCTTGAAAGGCCTGCGCCTCTTATTTGCAACTTTAAGGCGATGCCTTTGAAGCTGAAATTTAGTATACCTCTTTCCACTTCATGTTCTCCTGATATATTGGGCAAAATCTGGCGAAAATTTTCAGAATGCCCAAAATTGGGCTTTGTAACAGGAGAACATGCCGTCGAAAGAGATGGCACATAGTAACGTCTCCGGAGAGCAAATCAAAGAGCGAGAAGTGGCGCAGATGTTTCGAGACAGTGACTGTTTAAGGGGGCCGTCTCCGCGGGCCTTTGAATGTGTGAGTACGCTCACACAAGCTAGGAAAAGCGTGCACGTATACGCGTGTAGTAAGCAAATCGTAAATTACAACTTTCGTCCTGGAATCGGCCCGAAGGAAGTTTTTGCGGGTACAGTTGCCTTCAGTAGACATCTGTGCAGGGTGGTCTGGTGCGTTTGAACGCTAATAAGCACCCCATTTTGAAATAATAATGAATTTATGACTCGAAAACTGTCCGAATGAAGCTTCAAGGCTTCTCCGTTGGTGGCGCTAATGGTGCACTGCAGCCATGTAGCACCAGCGTGACGTGTAGGCAGGGCCGACGCGAGGTTTGCTGGCGCCCTTGTGCAAAAAAATTTTTGTTGTCCCCAATTTTTTGCACTTGTTTTCTATTTAATATGTTTAAAAGAATTACATTTATATTTAGTTTATGTGAGGTGTTAGATTCCTTTATTATTAAGCGTACGATCTAGTTTTTTTAGCGTCCCATTCGGCTGGCGCCCTTGTGCGGCGCATGGTTCCGCCGGGCCTGCGTATACGCGATGTAGTAAGCAAACCGTAAATTACAACTTTCGTCCTGGAATCGGCACGGTGGACGTTTTTGCGGGTTTAGTTGCCTTCGGTAGACTTTCGTGCAGGGTGGTCTGGTGCGTTTGAACGCTAATAAGCACCGTACGTTGAAATAATAATGAATTTATGAATCGTGTACTCAGGACAGCCCGAAAAATGACAGAATGAAGCTTCAAGGTTTCTCCGTCACCGGCGTTGATGGTATATTCGTGCCTTGTAGCATCAAAACCGGTGGAAGTCCAATCTAGCCGATAAATGTAGGAAAGACATAGTTGCCGAGACGTATCGAGAGTCGAATCGCGCTGTTGCCGCATTTCCCCTATCAATATTTTTCCATCAAGGAGGCTTGAATGAATCACGGCGAAGCAGTTGGAGAACAGAGATGGGCAAAGATAATATCTGGATAAAGTCAAATAAAAGATACTACAGTATTGTCTCATGGAACGAGAGCGAGCAAGAGGCACTGAAAGCGAGCGAGGGTGGTGCGAGATAGACGACGAGATGTTGTTTGTCTCGCTCCGTCTTTCGGACGCCTGACACTCGTTCCATCTCGCTCCCCCTATCAGCTAAAAAGAAGCGAGAAACGAACACTGAGAATTAGGGCTCTGCTCGCGATACGAGCTCAACGCCGCGCCGGTCCCGACCAGCGAGGATTTGGGCTGTTCGGCGGCGCACAGTGGGGCATTTGGGGTCGATACACGGCACTAAGTCCTTTTACAAAAATATCGCTAAACTGCAAATTTTCTTTTACAGGTAGTTGATTGCAGGTATTATGATTGTTTTTCATATTCATTAATTTTTAACGCGACTACATGGTTTCGAAGAAGAGAACCACGAAACTCTTCAGAATTTGTATTGTTGTTTATAGTATTATTGTTTGCTTAATTCAACTAATTTTTGGTGGAATTAAGTGTTGAGGTATGTATTTGAAGTGTACCAAATTTGATTTTGATATCCCTGATATTTTTGGAATTATATCTTACTGAATGTCCCAATTTTCATTGTTTATTTTTAACGGGAGTTCAAACGAGGTAGTTAGAGGGACGAGAAGGGGTCTATGACGCTTTTTTGTTACAAAAATGCCTTTCCTGCCATTGAAATTCAAAGTAACTGAAGTCTTTTTACATGTGAAAGATGCGGAACTTTTTCCTATGTACAGTGTGCACGATATTGTCGGCAATTTGTAAAAAAGTACTATGACCCATTAAATAAACAAATTTCATTATTTTTTCTGTACCAATAGGATTACAAGCATACGTCCTAACTGAATGAAATGGAAAAATTAACGATAAATATATGATTTGGGTGAGAAAATGTTTTGTGCTGTGTTTCGACCCGAAATGCCCCACTCTGCGGCAACTTGTAATCTCGGTTGGAGAGGCGTACAATGTTGATAAAATGTAAAATGTCACGTTTTCAATATTCAGTAACATACTGCTGAGATTTTCCACATTAAAATGAATTCAAATGCGGTATAAATCGGATTATTTCTAGAACTGTACTAGATAATTAAATATAAATGCGAAACATTTCTAATCTAATAATGCTAAAAATAATCCGATTTATACCGTGTTTAAATTCATTTTCATCTGGAAAATCTCAGCAGTATGTTACTGAAACGTTCATGTCGCTACAATAGAAAATGAGAAAATTTTACATTCCATTGAAACAAAGAAAATGAACAATCATTGATCAATCAGAAATAATATATATTTAAATATTTAATAATGAATAAAAATTTAAAAATTATTAATAATAATAGGGTTGCCGCCGCCGCCCCCACGGCGGCCCCCACGGCGGCCCCCTCGGTGGCCCCCTCGGCGGCCTCCTCGGCGGCCTCCACGGCCGTACTGTAACTTTTTCAGCTCCTTCTTCAACTGAAACAGTACCATAAAAATTACATCTTCTAGTTCTACGCATACATATGAGCCGTTATTTCTTAAACTAGTATAAGTCCATTTATTCATACATTGGGATATTTAAGGGTATGCTTTTGAATCAACAAAATATTCGCATCCGTAAATCAAATCGGGTAATGTTTTTAAAACTATAAACTTGTGTAATTTTATTATGGAATAATAATCAATAAAAATGTTAAAGAAAACAAACGATTTTTTAGCTACAGATCGACTTATACCACTTTCAATAATAATACAGTATTGTCTCCGTAAGTGTTCGGTTTGGTGCACACGATCCGGGTTTGTTGCTATGTATCTCCACCACTTCTGTGTCACTCTTGCCTGGCGAAGGCGAGAGCGAGATGGAACGAGAGCGAGCGAGAGCCACTGAAAGCGAGCGAGACGACGGGATGATGTTTTATCTCGCTCCGTCTTTCGGACGCCTGACACTCCGTCTTTTGCGTTCGCGGCCGTCGCGCAGGCAAAGCGTTCCATCTCGCTCCCCCCTTCGGCCAGGAAGAAGCGAGAAACGAACACTCGGAATTAGAGATCTGTTCACGACAGGAGCTCAACGCCGGCCCGACCAGCGAACACTTACGGAGATAATACTGTACACACACATAATTTCAACATAACTTACTTTTGCTAGAGCCTTCTCTAATTTGTCCTCCCTACTCTCATTCTTCTCCTCCTTCTTCTCCTTCTCCCCCCCCCCTCCACTTCCCCCCGACGGGGTCGGGACCGTATCTTTCATCTGGAAATGAAATGTTGAATGTATTATTTTTGGCAAATAGTAAGATGGTACAGCGTGATTCTCTCGCTAGAGTCCTCAAAGACAATAGTCTAAGAGCTGGCTATATAGGGGTCAACGTGACTCGATGCAGTCACAGTTCTTATTGTTGGATTAGTGTTGCCGAATGCGAAATCCCCATCTGCCGAGTCAGTCTGGAGAACTAACGCGGGGGTGGGCGGTCAAACAGGTAAAATTTGCAGCATAATAACGTCATTCTTGCTGTTCTGAAATTTCATATACTTATTGTTTACGCATTTAATGAACGATATGCAAAATGGCAGACCACCAAGTGCGCCCTAAAGGCGGTTGCCGTTCCAATATGCGGCCGACGGCGGTCCCACTAGGGCAAAGGAGAAACAAATGTATATTTCTCCCTTGCACTAGCGCGCAAGCCACGTATCGCGCTTTTCATCGACGCCTGTGTTAGCAATATTGAAGCACCACCGTGTAAAAGGGGCTGCAAGGTTGAGCTTACGCAGATGCGGCCAGCGTGACGCCTACAGCGACGATGGGCCCGACCAGTGCGACGCCATAAACATCATAAATTGGCATCGGGGTCCTTAGGAGTTTTCCCAAAAGGACAAGAGGGGACTTTCCACGGGACGGAAAGTCAGTCGATTACAGACCGGGACTCGAGAAAAACCTTCTCGACTCTACCGACTTTTAACAACGGAAGAAATAAAACTATAACGAATAATTTAGAAAGCGAGTTAATACCCTCAACTTTAGGATCTTCTTACATCTGCCAACGTCTTATCCCCCACTTGGTGGTCTGCCATTTTGCATATCGTTCATTAAATGCGTAAACAATAAGTATATGAAATTTCAGAACAGCAAGAATCACGTTATTATGCTGCAAAATTTTACCTGTTTGACCGCCCACCCCCGCGTTAGTTCTCCGGACTGACTCGGCAGATGGGGATTTCGCATTCGGCAACACTAATCCAACAATAAGAACTGTGACTGCATCGAGTCACGTTGACCCCTATATAGCCAGCTCTCGATCTACAATGCCACCAATAAACCGTGCCTCGCTGAGTTACGTGGAAGTGACGAATTCCACGTTCTGCATTTCTCAACAGATCTTTGCGAAAATGGCGTCAATCGATGTCGTGCCGATGAAAATGGTACCACGCTAACTTCGTTAAAAATAGTCCGAATTACACGACATGATTTTAATCGGGAGAATGCCAGGAATGCATTGGTATCACTGCAATATCGATGCAATGAAGAATAAAGAATTTTTTAATACACCGTAATGAATCTCGTCGCGAGCTTTGACGTCCACGAAACTCAGCGAGGCGCGGCTTATTGGCGGCATCGCGTTTGAATACTCTAGCCAGAGAGTCACTCTGTATAATAGTATACAATATAATACTTACATTTTGTGAATCCTCCATAGCTTCTACTGCTCTATGTAGAGTTCGTGAGCCAACTGTAGCTTGCCACGCAACAAGTCCTTGGGCAGACTTATTTGTGGAGGAGGAAACACCTACAGGAGCCTTGGTTACGTGTGCGTGACTGATGCGTGCGCAGTTTACGCAACACAACCACCGTTCCTGTAGGTGTTCCCCTCCATCAGTGGCACCTCGACCACCCGATCCCTGGTTATTTAGCAGCCCGGCGACTATCTTCACAATTTCTTAGAATTCTTTATTCCAGAGTGAGAGAATCCGCGGATATACTACGGTATGACCCAACCAACGGAATGAACTGAAATTTTGAGGGGTTGGGCGGGAGGTGGAGAGACCCTCTAATATAAAATTTCAGCTGCGGATATTTCTTAGTTTCTGAGATATTAATAAAAAAATTTCGGCATAATACATTGAAATCTACCTATGTACACAGACGTTACTAACACAACCATCTTCTTCGTTTCACAGTCGACGATACAATGTACGATATTGACCTCATCGCGCGATGCTTGTAACTGCATCAGTTTTTATTCCCAATACAGTACAGTAATACTAGAGTATTTCCAAAGTCACATCGGTTCGCTGTCGTGCTTACCGCGCCCCACTCACTGGTCTAGCTCCAACCGGTGGCCGATCGAGACGAAACTTGCCGAGTATTACGAGGGGTATTACAAAATTTCAAAAGTGGAAAAAGGCGGGGGAGGGGCAGAAGGGCTCACGGGTAGGGAGACCTCCACTAACGTAAATAAATTTCCAAAATAAATTAACAATCTTTTATTAATATTTCGGAAACGAAATATTAAAGAATACCCGAAGCTACAATTTTAGATTTAGGGTTCACACCCCCTCCCCACCCCACCCCACACCCAAACCTCATCTCGATCGGCCACTGGTGCCATTCGGAAGTATATCCTTTATTCGTTGCATTTATTCGAATAAAACTTTCGAATTAAAAAAAAATGGTAATTATGCAGAACTGGTGTTTCCTCATCGATTTCAATTATTTTTGGATATGTTGCCGGGGATATGATTCTGAACAACTTTTTCCTATACATGTTACCGCCGCTCGACCTTCGTTGCCGAGATATTTGCCAGAAACTATCGGTATAATCCGACCATTGTTATATAGTCTGTTGAAAACCTTAGTGTTAACTTAATTTAGTAAGCGCTAGTAACTGTAAGCCCTTTGTTCATATAGTTCTTCTGTAACTATGGGATTTTCTGTCCCGGATAATAAAATAATATAATAATAATACCGATAGTTTCTGGCAAATATCTCGGCAACGAAGGTCGAGCCGTGGTAAAATGTATAGGAAAAAGTTGTTCAGAATCATGTCCCCGGCAACATATCCAAAAATAATTGAAATCGATGAGGAAACACCAGTTCTGCATAATTACCTTTTTTTTTATTCGAAAGTTTTATCTCTCACTTTCGAACAAAGAATTCTAAGAAATTGTGGAGATAGTCGCCGGGCTTCTCAATAACCAGGGATCGGCGGGGCTCGAGGTACCACTGATGGAGGGGAACATCTACAGGAACGGTGGTTGTGTTGCGTAAACTGCGCATGCATCAGTCACGCGCACGTGTTACGTGCCGCGGCCTTTTTAGTGTTCGAGCGGCACGATTTTTAGACGCAATATCGATTAGGGGTATCCCACAGTCGTTAGTCTATCAAGTATTGCTGGATTGAGTTTATGATTTAGAAAAAGCAAGGAGGCTCGCCGCAGTCGTAACAGTCGATTCTTTTAGTTGATAATTATTTAGGTACCTTCTCAGAAGGAGAAGGGGTAGATTTTGGGATCGTTGGTGCTCTAGTCCCGTACGGGTCTTTTCAATGGAATCAGATAGGTAATTGATGAGTAGAATTTAATAGTAAATAAAGTTTTAATGATTAAATAATGAATGGATGTAAAACATTTAACAGAACTGAATATGAACAAATCAATCAATAATTTAGAAAGAATAGACGTTTGTGAAATCGGTATAATTCCTGACTAGGGGAATCCCACAGTCGTTTGACTGTCAGAAATTATCGTTAGGTACGAATTAATTATAACGGTGTATTTTCGTGTACAAAAAGAGATAAGATGTGCAACTCACCAGACAGTCACAATAATCTAATTGACAATATGCTTTAAATTTGCTTTTTAAGTTTTGGAAAACTTTCTGGATCGCTGATAAACCTGAATCAGAAAGAAGGATTAGACGCGAAAACACACACACACACACTTGATTTGAATTATAAATTGAAACGGAAATAATGTAAATTAAATTATTAACTGAGTAAGTTAAGCGAATAATTAGTTTTGAAAAGTTTAGGATTTGAATTGTTTCGCAAAGTTGAGTCTTTCACGCGGTTACACAGTAGACCGGAGAACTCTAGCTCTATAAGACTTCGCGGACCCAATGACACGCACCTCACGATTTATCGTCACAGAGTGCCGCAGCTTCACGCTCTCGGCAGCGACCACAGTGGGTCCGTACCGAAAATGCTTACGCTGCATTTTATCGCTCGGCCGCGCTACCATGGGCCCGTCTACTTAACGAGGCGGTGTGTGTGTGCGTTTTCACGTCCATCCATCAGACTCCCGATTCAAATATATGATCAATCTTTACGGAATATTTGTACTCACAGGAAAACATGACGTCTCACATACAATTTCGCACAGCTAAAGGTCCTCCCTTAATGTTCATGATTTCATATACACAATTTCTGACTAGGGGAATCCCACAGTCGGTTGACTATCAGAAATTGTGTTGGGTATTCAAATTTTAACAACAATTTTTAATTAATTACTAATTCACACATGCGACAAGATCGTGGGAAGGCGCGGTTCCCTGCACCGGATGTAGAGCATACAATTTCGTCAGTCTTCTAAGAAATGATCCAGTCTGCGCATTCCCGCTGTAGCCGTTACTGATTATGTTACAATGTTTAACGCGACGGTCAGAGGTGTGCTCAACGAGGGTTCTCCCACAATGCTGCAAAGCATTGTTGAAACGCAACCCTGCCGCTTACATAAAACGGATTCGGCACAGAAGGAGAATCACTGGGTCTTTCCGAACGCGACTCTCTGGTGAGAACGCCGCTGCGTCAGCACCGCCTTATCTGTATCGCGGGACGGCAGTACGTTGAGACGACGACGTTCCAAGAAAAGGGGTTTTTGTTCTATCAAAAATATTATTAATTAATAGGCAGGAGTATGATCAACGAGGGATTTCCCATAACGCTAGGCGTTGTTGATGCATACCCTGACTTAAAAGAAAAATTTTACGTTCCGAACGTAACACACGTAACCAACTCCTTCGGATTCACGTTTCACGTTCACGGTTCGCGTTTACGTTTTTTGTAACGGGCAGTAGGATTTTGAGTTGTGTTGCGTTGTGTTTGTGTTTGTGTTGTGTTTGTTGGTTTAGTGTGGAATGAGTGACACTCTAAATGCGAATATGCAGGATGTGGAAGAAGATATGGACAATAATTCTCCGTTTCGTCCACGAAAATTACGTCCGTCCGCAAGGAGATTTTCGAAACGGAAAGTACATCGCCAAAAGAGAAGATCTTCAGCCCTTCAGAAGAAACAAGAAAACGAAAAAACGGCAGACGACACTGCCGTAGGACATTCAGAAGAAGTGGCCGAGGAACGTATGGTAGAGGAACCATCAACATCCGATGGACAAAATCATACGTACCAAGAGATAATGCACTCGCCATCCGATGAAGACACTGATACGGCCAGTTTGGGAGAAACTGAAGAGGCGCTTCAAGAATTTGATGTTGAAAGTAACGAAGAAGAAAACTTCGTTATAGAAAAAGTTGCGAAGAACGAGTCGCAAGAGCAATCGCGTCTCCTAAATAGCAACGATGTCATGAATTTTCAAAATGTGCTTGCTCAATTGCAGAAAATAGGTAAACATGCAAAACATAGAGAAGACTGCGGCATTGAACACCTACGAATAACTGGTGTGAAACGGTGTGGCTTCAAGAGCATCTTCAGCGTAATGTGCACTTTATGCCATTACAAAGCTGAAATCCACAATCAATCGAACGAAGCCGAAGAAGTGGATAGCAATCAGGGCGCCGTTAATGCAACAATCTTATGTGGAGGCAGTTATGCTCAGTTGGAACACACTTTTGCAGGAGTGAACATACGTTGCATGTCGAAGAAAGAATTCGTGAAGAATCAAGATGAATTCGTCAAGTCCGCAATTGCCGCTGCAGAAGAAGAGATGTTAGCAGCGGCTGAAGAAGAAAAACGTTTGGCGATTGAGAGAGGCGACGTTCTTCCCGGGTCAGGGACCCCTCACATCCCCGTTGTGGCCGACGGAAACTGGATGAAGAGATCCTACCGCAGTGGATGTTACGATTCTGCGTCTGGAGTCGGCGTGATAGTTGGCTATCACACGAAAAAAGTATTATTTTACGGCGTTCGGAACAAAGTTTGCAGAATTTGTCGGATTGCTGCGAAAAACGAGAAAGAACCCCGAAAGCACACATGTTTCAAAAACTGGAAAACATCTCGAGCATCGACTGCTATGGAAAGCGATGCTATAGTAGAAGGATTCAACACTAGCGTAGAAAAACGTGGGCTCGTTTATTCTACACTGATTGCTGATGGGGACAGTAGCGTGTATAAGAAGATTATTGATGCGGACCCATATAAGAGACAGATTCGTGTAAAAAAGATTGAATGCACGAATCATTTGTTGCGAAACTTTTGCACAAAAATGAAAGCGATTGTAAAAAAGACCACATCTGGACCATTGAGACAAACTGTGGAAAGTAGCATTCGCCGGATGCGCACGGACATCGTGAAAGCCGCAAAGTTTAGATACAATCAGAATGTATCAATCGACGAGAGAACGAAGAATTTGTATGGCGACATACAGAATGTTCCAAGCCACGTGTTTGGTGAACACGCAGAGTGTGCAAGACTAGAATATTTCTGCGATGGAAAGAATAAAGAGAATGAGAAAAACATCGTTCCAGACTTGATGAAAATTGGAGTGTACCAGGACGTGAAAGAAATACTTCGTCCACTATTAGCTCATGCGGAGAGCTTACTCTATAATACTACTAATAACGCTGTGGAAAGTTTGAACGGACTAATTGCCAAGTACACTGGCGGAAAAAGATTAAATTTCGCCGAAAGAGGATCTTATACAGGGAGATGTGCTGCTGCTGTCGTGGAGTACAACAGTAACCAAGTGCACTCGCGATTGGATGCGGTTATGAAGAAGAAAACGCCCGAGGTTGTGCACCAAATGGAAGAAAAGAAAAAGAAAGAAAAGGAAAAGAAAGCTGCAAAACAGAAGGAAACGAAGGCTGCGCGATATGTACGCAAGCATTTGCCCTCGCAGAAAGATTGTGATTATGGACAAAATGCACAGAAGCCAGACATGCCATCCGAAATGTACGAACTGGAGCGGGAAAAGCATATGCAAATGCTCAGTGACTGGCAAGAGAAAAGACATGCCATTGAAGATGAAACAATCGGACAAGCAAAGAACCGCAAATGGTTGCAGTACAGGTCCAAATTGTTGACAGCATCCAATTTTGGACAAGTGTGCCGTCGCCGACCTGACACGCTTTGCGCAAATACAGTAAAATCAATTCTTTATCCGAAGATAATTAGTGCACCCGCGGTGGAATACGGGAAAGAATGCGAGAATATTGCTCGCGAAGAATTGAAAAAGCAATATACAGATATTGCGGAATGTGGATTTTTCATCGACAGCTGCATCGCCTTCTTAGGAGCTTCACCGGATGGAATCATCGGTCAAGAGGGTATTTTGGAAATCAAATGCCCCAAATCAGCGGAGAACTTTACGCCTGAAGAAGCTATTGAACAAGTTCCCGCTGTCCGGCGCATGTTCACGCGTAACGCAGGTATTTCAATAAGTAAAACGCATCACTATTTTTATCAAATACAAGGCCAGTTACACATTACTGACAGAAAGTACTGTATATTTTGCCTTTGGACCCCGAAAGGGTTGAAATCTATAAAAGTAGAGAGAGATGATGCGTTTTGGAAAAGAGAAATGGAGCCAAAACTTGTTCAATTTTATTTAGAATGCATGCTACCCGAATTAATAGATAGTCGGCACAATAGGTGCATGACTATTCGGGAGCCACAATTTATTCTAGCAGAGAGAGCGAAAGAAAAACCGAAAAGCTTGAAAAAGCGAAAAAGGTCTCTCTCCAGAAATAATTAAACTATTATAACGGCCCGGCGTCGCACCGCGTTGTAAAGCGCGGCACCACTGACCCCGTCAGTGGTGACAAGTGCCAGCGATGGCACTTTTACTCGCGGATCATATGATCACGCGAGTCGATCGACGCCGCCGTCACTTCCCCAAAGAAGTGACGAAGAAAATAATAAATATGATCGATCCGGCGTCGCACCGCTGACTATCGTCAGTGGTGACAAGTGCCAGCGATGGCACTTTTACTCGCGGATCATATGATCACGCGAGTCGATCGACGCCGCCGTCACTTCCCCAAAGAAGTGACGAAGAAAATAATAAATATGATCGATCCGGCGTCGCACCGCTGACTATCGTCAGTGGTGACAAGTGCCAGCGATGGCACTTTTACTCGCGGATCATATGATCACGCGAGTCGATCGACGCCGCCGTCACTTCCCCGAAGAAGTGAAGAAGAAAATAATAAATTTAATTCACCCTTTAATTTTTTCAGACACATTTCTAAATTCACAGCGGAGCTGTTACTTTTTGACCCGTCGGGTAACCGGCTACCCGGAATAAGTTCAAGCCATTGAATGTGGTATTGTTCGATCATTTTTACCTAATATCAAACAATACCATAGACAATAAAGCATTCAATTCCTTGAAGTTGTTTCGGGTAGCCGAGTACCCGACGGGTAAAAAAGTAACAGCTCTAGTTCACAGGAGCAGACAGACGGAATCGGGCTCGATCAAATGCGCCAGGTTGATTCACACGGGCCTCGCAGGTATACATGATGTTCGACGAATTATTGAAACAAATTTTTACTTTTATATAAAACTTACAGAAATGTCTGCGATCATTTGTTACAGGCGGATTCTTTACCAAATTACTGCAAACATGGTTTATGGGACAGTAATGTCAGGACAAATGGAATGATAAGTACCATATTTCAGGTAAAGTTTAACAGCTTATACATCTGCAGTAAAATTTTGTACGTTTACAAAACTACAATTAAGTATTTCCTAATGAACTTCATAATGTGTTACAGATCCACACTGCCTATGTCATCTTTCGGTACGAGCGACCTAAGAAAATTGTAGGAAGACCGTCAAAGAAGAAGAGGAAATACACCATTTTTATCTGTCCATTTCAAAGGGGCGAAAGCTTGAATGTCGAATTTCAATTCTCCAATGAAGTTGGATTGATTTATTGTAATGACTATAACTTGATTAGAAACAAAAAAAATATAAAAAAATGTTGTGTTAAACGATTTTGTCAAAAAGGCACTAACAACTAAAAAATACTTCTACTGTTGTGCTACAATTTCGATGGTGTTTTTCAACTTTAAATAAAAACGTGGTTCAGGATATTTCATAACAGAATATGAATCAATTTAGTATAGCCTCAAGTGTCGAAATGAATTTGTTGCGAGATATATTGCTCCACGATTTTATGTGAAAATACACCATCGAAATTATAGTATAAGAAAATAAATATTTTTTAGTTTTTAATGCATTTTTCATAAAATCGTTTATTATAAATTGTTTAATATACTTTTTCTAGTTTTTAGTGTTTGTGGATTTACATTACTCTTATTGCTGTATGTAGTTTAACAGTTTGCTTGAAGAATGGTTGATTTATTGTTATGGGTTATTATTTATTGGTGACTAGGTAATTTTTTCACCCACTCGGAGTTTTTTCATAATTTTGTATTGTCAACCAAACTACGCACCTCTGCAAAGTTTCGAGGGAATTGGATGGTTGGAAGTGGTTTAAAATTGAGTTTCCAGATTTGAATCAAACAAACAAACAAACAGAGGATCGTAGCTAAATAAAATCGTTTAATGGGACATTCCCAAATATCAGTATTGTTAGTACTGAACTCTGGTTTATATTGATAAATTTTTACAACCGTGGAATAACAATTCCGAAGAAAACCATGTACAAAACTATTATTGAAACAGACAATTCTTGTTGATATAAAAGATAATTTGATGTATAGTTAGATGAAAAAAAGCGGCATATGTTTTTAGAAGAATTACAGCATTCATAAATTTCATTACGATCGGCATGTTACACTTCGGTGATGTACCTTATTCAAATTGTATGCTTTGAATTTGCACATTGATTATACAAAGTATTGCATCGTTCTATGTATAAATAAATACTAAATTAGTATTGTTTCATTGACATGTTTCCTAACTTCACTACTCAACCTCTCTATCTTTCAATAGTGCTATCCTCCTTTACGTTCAGCGAGGCTCTGATGCTAGACGCAGGAATTGGCGGGCTCCAGCTACAGCTGATGCACGAGGAAACACCTACAGCGGTGGTTATGTGTGCGTGACTGACGCACCGCAGTTCCCCACACGTAACCACCGCTCCTGTCGATGTTCCCCCCTCCATCAGCGGTACATGGAGCCCGGCGATCGCTGCCTAGACGCAGCTCTCGTGCCGTATTCCTCCAAGCTTCTCAATAGAAGGAGCTGTGGCAACAGCGCGGCAGAGACGGAGACAACAGAACATGCGGCAACTATGCTGTCAAAAATTCGTCTACGTAGAGTATCGGTAGATGTCACCATTGTACAACTTCTTTTTACCGACCGCAGTAGTTTCATTAGGGTCCGTCTGTTTACAAGGGCGCTTCGATCGATTCGGACCATAACAAAAAGGAGACGGCCCCCTTAAAGTTGCTAATAAGAGGCGCATTCCTTTCAAGAGGCGTTCGAAAATTCTGAGTCTCTTCGTTAAGCAGTCACTGTCTCGAAACATCTGCGCCACTTCTCGCTCATTGATTTGCTCTCCGGAGACGTTACTTTGTGCCATCCCTTTCGACGGCATGTTCTCCTGTTACAAAGCCCAATTTTGTGCATTCTGAAAATTTTGGCCAAATTTTGGCCAATGTATGAGGAGAACATGCAGTGGAAAGAGGTACACTAAATTTCAGCTTCAAAGGCATCGTCTTAAAGTTGGAAATAAGAGGCGGAGGCCTTTCAAGAGGCGTTCGAAAATTCTGCGTCTCTTCGTTAAACAGTCACTGTCTCGAAACATCTGCGCCACTCTTCGCTCTTCGATTTGCTCTCCGGAGACGTTACTTGTGCCATCTCTTTCAACGGCATGATCTCCTGTTACAAAGCCCAATTTTGTGCATTCTGAAAATTTTGGCCAAATTTTGGCCAATGTATGAGGAGAACATGCAGTGGAAAGAGGTACACTAAATTTCAGCTTCAAAGGCATCGCCTTAAAGTTGCTAATAAGAGGCGCATTCCTTTCAAGAGGCGTTCGAAAATTCTGCGTCTCTTCGTTAAACAGTCACTGTCTCGAAACATCTGCGCCACTCCTCGCTCTTCGATTTGCTCTCCGGAGACGTTACTTGTGCCATCTCTTTCAACGGCATGATCTCCTGTTACAAAGCGCAATTTTGTGCATTCTGAAAATATTCGCCAGATTTTGGCCAATATAACATGAGAACATGAAGTGGAATGAGGTATACTAAATTTCAGCTTCAAAGGCATCGCCGTAAAGTTGCTAATAAGATGCGCAGGCCTTTCAAGAGGCGTTCGAAAATTCTGCGTCTCTTCGTTAAACAGTCACTGTCTCGAAACATCTGCGCCACTTCTCGCTCCTTGATTTGCTCTCCGGAGACGTTACTTTGTGCCATCCCTTTCAACGGCATGATCTCCTGTTACAAACCGCAATTTTGTGCATTCTGAAAATATTCGCCAGATTTTGGCCAATATATCATGAGAACATGAAGTGGAAAGAGGTATACTAAATTTCAGGTTCAAGTGCACCGCCTTAAAGTTGCCAATAAGAGGCGCAGGCCTTTCAAGAGGTGTTCGAAAATTCTGCGTCTCTTCGTTAGACAGTCACTGTCTCGAAACATCTGCGCCACTACTCGCTCTTTGATTTGTTCTCCGGAGACGTTACTTTGTGCCATCCCTTTCGACGGCATGTTCTACTGTTACAAAGCCCAATTTTGTGCATTCTGAAAATTTTGGCCAAATTTTGGCCAATATATCATGAGAACATGAAGTGGAAAGCGGTATACTAAATTTAAGCTTCAAAGGCATCGCCTTAAAGTTGCTAATAAGAGGCGCATTCCTTTCAAGAGGCGTTCGAAAATTCTGCGTCTCTTCGTTAAACAGTCACTGTCTCGAAACACATGCGCCACTTCTCGCTCTTTGATTTGCTCTCCGGAGACGTTACTTTGGGCCATCTCTTTCGACGGCATGTTCTCCTGTTACAAAGCCCAATTTTGGGCATTCTGAAAATTTTCGCCAAATTTTGGCCAATGTATCAGGAGAACATGCAGTGGAAAGAGGTACACTAAATTTCAGCTTCAAAGGCATCGCCTTAAAGTTGGAAATAAGAGGCGGAGGCCTTTCAAGAGGCGTTCGAAAATTCTGAGTCACTTCGTTAAGCAGTCACTGTCTCGAAACATCTGCGCCACTTCTCGCTCATTGATTTGCTCTCCGGAGACGTTACTTTGTGCCATCCCTTTCGACAGCATGTTCTCCTGTTACAAAGCGCAATTTTGTGCATTCTGAAAATTCTCGCCAGATTTTGGCCAATATATCATGAGAACATGAAGTGGAAAGGGGTATACTAAATTTAAGCTTCAAAGGCATCGCCTTAAAGTTGCTAATAAGAGGCGCATTCCTTTCAAGAGGCGTTCGAAAATTCTGCGTCTCTTCGTTAAACAGTCACTGTCTCGAAACATCTGCGCCACTCCTCGCTCTTCGATTTGCTCTCCGGAGACGTTACTTGTGCCATCTCTTTCAACGGCATGATCTCCTGTTACAAAGCGCAATTTTGTGCATTCTGAAAATATTCGCCAGATTTTGGCCAATATAACATGAGAACATGAAGTGGAATGAGGTATACTAAATTTCAGCTTCAAAGGCATCGCCGTAAAGTTGCTAACAAGATGCGCAGGCCTTTCAAGAGGCGTTCGAAAATTCTGCGTCTCTTCGTTAAACAGTCACTGTCTCGAAACATCTGCGCCACTTCTCGCGACTTGATTTGCTCTCCGGAGACGTTACTTTGTGCCATCCCTTTCAACGGCATGATCTCCTGTTACAAACCGCAATTTTGTGCATTCTGAAAATATTCGCCAGATTTTGGCCAATATATCATGAGAACATGAAGTGGAAAGAGGTATACTAAATTTCAGGTTCAAGTGCATCGCCTTAAAGTTGCCAATAAGAGGCGCAGGCCTTTCAAGAGGTGTTCGAAAATTCTGCGTCTCTTCGTTAGACAGTCACTGTCTCGAAACATCTGCGCCACTACTCGCTCTTTGATTTGTTCTCCGGAGACGTTACTTTGTGCCATCCCTTTCGACGGCATGTTCTACTGTTACAAAGCCCAATTTTGTGCATTCTGAAAATTTTGGCCAAATTTTGGCCAATATATCATGAGAACATGAAGTGGAAAGCGGTATACTAAATTTAAGCTTCAAAGGCATCGCCTTAAAGTTGCTAATAAGAGGCGCATTCCTTTCAAGAGGCGTTCGAAAATTCTGCGTCTCTTCGTTAAACAGTCACTGTCTCGAAACACATGCGCCACTTCTCGCTCTTTGATTTGCTCTCCGGAGACGTTACTTTGGGCCATCTCTTTCGACGGCATGTTCTCCTGTTACAAAGCCCAATTTTGGGCATTCTGAAAATTTTCGCCAAATTTTGGCCAATGTATCAGGAGAACATGCAGTGGAAAGAGGTACACTAAATTTCAGCTTCAAAGGCATCGCCTTAAAGTTGGAAATAAGAGGCGGAGGCCTTTCAAGAGGCGTTCGAAAATTCTGCGTCTCTTCGTTAAACAGTCACTGTCTCGAAACATCTGCGCCACTCCTCGCTCTTCGATTTGCTCTCCGGAGACGTTACTTGTGCCATCTCTTTCAACGGCATGATCTCCTGTTACAAAGCGCAATTTTGTGCATTCTGAAAATATTCGCCAGATTTTGGCCAATATAACATGAGAACATGAAGTGGAATGAGGTATACTAAATTTCAGCTTCAAAGGCATCGCCGTAAAGTTGCTAATAAGATGCGCAGGCCTTTCAAGAGGCGTTCGAAAATTCTGCGTCTCTTCGTTAAACAGTCACTGTCTCGAAACATCTGCGGCACTTCTCGCTCCTTGATTTGCTCTCCGGAGACGTTACTTTGTGCCATCCCTTTCAACGGCATGATCTCCTGTTACAAACCGCAATTTTGTGCATTCTGAAAATATTCGCCAGATTTTGGCCAATATATCATGAGAACATGAAGTGGAAAGAGGTATACTAAATTTCAGGTTCAAATGCATCGCCTTAAAGTTGCCAATAAGAGGCGCAGGCCTTACAAGAGGTGTTCGAAAATTCTGCGTCTCTTCGTTAGACAGTCACTGTCTCGAAACATCTGCGCCACTACTCGCTCTTTGATTTGTTCTCCGGAGACGTTACTTTGTGCCATCCCTTTCGACGGCATGTTCTCCTGTTACAAAGCCCAATTTTGTGCATTCTGAAAATTTTGGCCAAATTTTGGCCAATGTATGAGGAGAACATGCAGTGGAAAGAGGTACACTAAATTTCAGCTTCAAAGGCATCGTCTTAAAGTTGGAAATAAGAGGCGGAGGCCTTTCAAGAGGCGTTCGAAAATTCTGCGTCTCTTCGTTAAACAGTCACTGTCTCGAAACATCTGCGCCACTCTTCGCTCTTCGATTTGCTCTCCGGAGACGTTACTTGTGCCATCTCTTTCAACGGCATGATCTCCTGTTACAAAGCCCAATTTTGTGCATTCTGAAAATTTTGGCCAAATTTTGGCCAATGTATGAGGAGAACATGCAGTGGAAAGAGGTACACTAAATTTCAGCTTCAAAGGCATCGCCTTAAAGTTGCTAATAAGAGGCGCATTCCTTTCAAGAGGCGTTCGAAAATTCTGAGTCTCTTCGTTAAGCAGTCACTGTCTCGAAACATCTGCGCCACTTCTCGCTCATTGATTTGCTCTCCGGAGACGTTACTTTGTGCCATCCCTTTCGACAGCATGTTCTCCTGTTACAAAGCGCAATTTTGTGCATTCTGAAAATTTTCGCCAGATTTTGGCCAATATATCATGAGAACATGAAGTGGAAAGGGGTATACTAAATTTAAGCTTCAAAGGCATCGCCTTAAAGTTGCTAATAAGAGGCGCATTCCTTTCAAGAGGCGTTCGAAAATTCTGCGTCTCTTCGTTAAACAGTCACTGTCTCGAAACATCTGCGCCACTCCTCGCTCTTCGATTTGCTCTCCGGAGACGTTACTTGTGCCATCTCTTTCAACGGCATGATCTCCTGTTACAAAGCGCAATTTTGTGCATTCTGAAAATATTCGCCAGATTTTGGCCAATATAACATGAGAACATGAAGTGGAATGAGGTATACTAAATTTCAGCTTCAAAGGCATCGCCGTAAAGTTGCTAATAAGATGCGCAGGCCTTTCAAGAGGCGTTCGAAAATTCTGCGTCTCTTCGTTAATCAGTCACTGTCTCGAAACATCTGCGCCACTTCTCGCTCCTTGATTTGCTCTCCGGAGACGTTACTTTGTGCCATCCCTTTCAACGGCATGATCTCCTGTTACAAACCGCAATTTTGTGCATTCTGAAAATATTCGCCAGATTTTGGCCAATATATCATGAGAACATGAAGTGGAAAGAGGTATACTAAATTTCAGGTTCAAGTGCATCGCCTTAAAGTTGCCAATAAGAGGCGCAGGCCTTTCAAGAGGTGTTCGAAAATTCTGCGTCTCTTCGTTAGACAGTCACTGTCTCGAAACATCTGCGCCACTACTCGCTCTTTGATTTGTTCTCCGGAGACGTTACTTTGGGCCATCTCTTTCGACGGCATGTTCTCCTGTTACAAAGCCCAATTTTGGGCATTCTGAAAATTTTCGCCAAATTTTGGCCAATGTATCAGGAGAACATGCAGTGGAAAGAGGTACACTAAATTTCAGCTTCAAAGGCATCGCCTTAAAGTTGGAAATAAGAGGCGGAGGCCTTTCAAGAGGCGTTCGAAAATTCTGCGTCTTTTCGTTAAACAGTCACTGTCTCGAAACATCTGCGCCACTCTTCGCTCTTCGATTTGCTCTCCGGAGACGTTACTTGTGCCATCTCTTTCAACGGCATGATCTCCTGTTACAAAGCGCAATTTTGTGCATTCTGAAAATATTCGCCAGATTTTGGCCAATATGTCATGAGAACATGAAGTGGAAAGGGGTATACTAAATTTAAGCTTCAAAGGCATCGCCTTAAAGTTGCTAATAAGAGGCGCATTCCTTTCAAGAGGCGTTCGAAAATTCTGCGTCTCTTCGTTAAACAGTCACTGTCTCGAAACATCTGCGCCACTCCTCGCTCTTCGATTTGCTCTCCGAAGACGTTACTTGTGCCATCTCTTTCAACGGCATGATCTCCTGTTACAAAGCGCAATTTTGTGCATTCTGAAAATATTCGCCAGATTTTGGCCAATATAACATGAGAACATGAAGTGGAATGAGGTATACTAAATTTCAGCTTCAAAGGCATCGCCGTAAAGTTGCTAATAAGATGCGCAGGCCTTTCAAGAGGCGTTCGAAAATTCTGCGTCTCTTCGTTAAACAGTCACTGTCTCGAAACATCTGCGCCACTTCTCGCTCCTTGATTTGCTCTCCGGAGACGTTACTTTGTGCCATCCCTTTCAACGGCATGATCTCCTGTTACAAAGCCCAATTTTGTGCATTCTGAAAATTTTGGCCAAATTTTGGCCAATGTATGAGGAGAACATGCAGTGGAAAGAGGTACACTAAATTTCAGCTTCAAAGGCATCGTCTTAAAGTTGGAAATAAGAGGCGGAGGCCTTTCAAGAGGCGTTCGAAAATTCTGCGTCTCTTCGTTAAACAGTCACTGTCTCGAAACATCTGCGCCACTCTTCGCTCTTCGATTTGCTCTCCGGAGACGTTACTTGTGCCATCTCTTTCAACGGCATGATCTCCTGTTACAAAGCCCAATTTTGTGCATTCTGAAAATTTTGGCCAAATTTTGGCCAATGTATGAGGAGAACATGCAGTGGAAAGAGGTACATTAAATTTCAGCTTCAAAGGCATCGCCTTAAAGTTGCTAATAAGAGGCGCATTCCTTTCAAGAGGCGTTCGAAAATTCTGAGTCTCTTCGTTAAGCAGTCACTGTCTCGAAACATCTGCGCCACTTCTCGCTCATTGATTTGCTCTCCGGAGACGTTACTTTGTGCCATCCCTTTCGACAGCATGTTCTCCTGTTACAAAGCGCAATTTTGTGCATTCTGAAAATTTTCGCCAGATTTTGGCCAATATATCATGAGAACATGAAGTGGAAAGGGGTATACTAAATTTAAGCTTCAAAGGCATCGCCTTAAAGTTGCTAATAAGAGGCGCATTCCTTTCAAGAGGCGTTCGAAAATTCTGCGTCTCTTCGTTAAACAGTCACTGTCTCGAAACATCTGCGCCACTCCTCGCTCTTCGATTTGCTCTCCGGAGACGTTACTTGTGCCATCTCTTTCAACGGCATGATCTCCTGTTACAAAGCGCAATTTTGTGCATTCTGAAAATATTCGCCAGATTTTGGCCAATATAACATGAGAACATGAAGTGGAATGAGGTATACTAAATTTCAGCTTCAAAGGCATCGCCGTAAAGTTGCTAATAAGATGCGCAGGCCTTTCAAGAGGCGTTCGAAAATTCTGCGTCTCTTCGTTAAACAGTCACTGTCTCGAAACATCTGCGCCACTTCTCGCTCCTTGATTTGCTCTCCGGAGACGTTACTTTGTGCCATCCCTTTCAACGGCATGATCTCCTGTTACAAACCGCAATTTTGTGCATTCTGAAAATATTCGCCAGATTTTGGCCAATATATCATGAGAACATGAAGTGGAAAGAGGTATACTAAATTTCAGGTTCAAGTGCATCGCCTTAAAGTTGCCAATAAGAGGCGCATTCCTTTCACGAGGCGTTCGAAAATTCTGCGTCTCTTCGTTAAACAGTCACTGTCTCGAAACACATGCGCCACTTCTCGCTCTTTGATTTGCTCTCCGGAGACGTTACTTTGGGCCATCTCTTTCGACGGCATGTTCTCCTGTTACAAAGCCCAATTTTGGGCATTCTGAAAATTTTCGCCAAATTTTGGCCAATGTATCAGGAGAACATGCAGTGGAAAGAGGTACACAAAATTTCAGCTTCAAAGGCATCGCCTTAAAGTTGGAAATAAGAGGCGGAGGCCTTTCAAGAGGCGTTCGAAAATTCTGCGTCTCTTCGTTAAACAGTCACTGTCTCGAAACATCTGCGCCACTCTTCGCTCTTCGATTTGCTCTCCGGAGACGTTACTTGTGCCATCTCTTTCAACGGCATGATCTCCTGTTACAAAGCGCAATTTTGTGCATTCTGAAAATATTCGCCAGATTTTGGCCAATATAACATGAGAACATGAAGTGGAATGAGGTATACTAAATTTCAGCTTCAAAGGCATCGCCGTAAAGTTGCTAATAAGATGCGCAGGCCTTTCAAGAGGCGTTCGAAAATTCTGCGTCTCTTCGTTAAACAGTCACTGTCTCGAAACATCTGCGCCACTTCTCGCTCCTTGATTTGCTCTCCGGAGACGTTACTTTGTGCCATCCCTTTCAACGGCATGATCTCCTGTTACAAACCGCAATTTTGTGCATTCTGAAAATATTCGCCAGATTTTGGCCAATATATCATGAGAACATGAAGTGGAAAGAGGTATACTAAATTTCAGGTTCAAGTGCATCGCCTTAAAGTTGCCAATAAGAGGCGCAGGTCTTTCAAGAGGTGTTCGAAAATTCTGCGTCTCTTCGTTAGACAGTCACTGTCTCGAAACATCTGCGCCACTACTCGCTCTTTGATTTGTTCTCCGGAGACGTTACTTTGGGCCATCTCTTTCGACGGCATGTTCTCCTGTTACAAAGCCCAATTTTGGGCATTCTGAAAATTTTCGCCAAATTTTGGCCAATGTATCAGGAGAACATGCAGTGGAAAGAGGTACACTAAATTTCAGCTTCAAAGGCATCGCCTTAAAGTTGGAAATAAGAGGCGGAGGCCTTTCAAGAGGCGTTCGAAAATTCTGCGTCTTTTCGTTAAACAGTCACTGTCTCGAAACATCTGCGCCACTCTTCGCTCTTCGATTTGCTCTCCGGAGACGTTACTTGTGCCATCTCTTTCAACGGCATGATCTCCTGTTACAAAGCGCAATTTTGTGCATTCTGAAAATATTCGCCAGATTTTGGCCAATATGTCATGAGAACATGAAGTGGAAAGGGGTATACTAAATTTAAGCTTCAAAGGCATCGCCTTAAAGTTGCTAATAAGAGGCGCATTCCTTTCAAGAGGCGTTCGAAAATTCTGCGTCTCTTCGTTAAACAGTCACTGTCTCGAAACATCTGCGCCACTCCTCGCTCTTCGATTTGCTCTCCGGAGACGTTACTTGTGCCATCTCTTTCAACGGCATGATCTCCTGTTACAAAGCGCAATTTTGTGCATTCTGAAAATATTCGCCAGATTTTGGCCAATATAACATGAGAACATGAAGTGGAATGAGGTATACTAAATTTCAGCTTCAAAGGCATCGCCGTAAAGTTGCTAATAAGATGCGCAGGCCTTTCAAGAGGCGTTCGAAAATTCTGCGTCTCTTCGTTAAACAGTCACTGTCTCGAAACATCTGCGCCACTTCTCGCTCCTTGATTTGCTCTCCGGAGACGTTACTTTGTGCCATCCCTTTCAACGGCATGATCTCCTGTTACAAACCGCAATTTTGTGCATTCTGAAAATATTCGCCAGATTTTGGCCAATATATCATGAGAACATGAAGTGGAAAGAGGTATACTAAATTTCAGGTTCAAATGCATCGCCTTAAAGTTGCCAATAAGAGGCGCAGGCCTTTCAAGAGGTGTTCGAAAATTCTGCGTCTCTTCGTTAGACAGTCACTGTCTCGAAACATCTGCGCCACTACTCGCTCTATGATTTGTTCTCCGGAGACGTTACTTTGTGCCATCCCTTTCGACGGCATGTTCTCCTGTTACAAAGCCCAATTTTGTGCATTCTGAAAATTTTGGCCAATTTTTGGCCAATGCATGAGGAGAACATGAAGTGGAAAGAGGTATACTAAATTTAAGCTTCAAAGGCATCGCCTTAAAGTTGCTAATAAGAGGCGCATTCCTTTCAAGAGGCGTTCGAAAATTCTGCGTCTCTTCGTTAAACAGTCACTGTCTCGAAACACATGCGCCACTTCTCGCTCTTTGATTTGCTCTCCGGAGACGTTACTTTGGGCCATCTCTTTCGACGGCATGTTCTCCTGTTACAAAGCCCAATTTTGGGCATTCTGAAAATTTTCGCCAAATTTTGGCCAATGTATCAGGAGAACATGCAGTGGAAAGAGGTACACAAAATTTCAGCTTCAAAGGCATCGCCTTAAAGTTGGAAATAAGAGGCGGAGGCCTTTCAAGAGGCGTTCGAAAATTCTGCGTCTCTTCGTTAAACAGTCACTGTCTCGAAACATCTGCGCCACTCTTCGCTCTTCGATTTGCTCTCCGGAGACGTTACTTGTGCCATCTCTTTCAACGGCATGATCTCCTGTTACAAAGCGCAATTTTGTGCATTCTGAAAATATTCGCCAGATTTTGGCCAATATGTCATGAGAACATGAAGTGGAAAGGGGTATACTAAATTTAAGCTTCAAAGGCATCGCCTTAAAGTTGCTAATAAGAGGCGCATTCCTTTCAAGAGGCGTTCGAAAATTCTGCGTCTCTTCGTTAAACAGTCACTGTCTCGAAACATCTGCGCCACTCCTCGCTCTTCGATTTGCTCTCCGGAGACGTTACTTGTGCCATCTCTTTCAACGGCATGATCTCCTGTTACAAAGCGCAATTTTGTGCATTCTGAAAATATTCGCCAGATTTTGGCCAATATATCATGAGAACATGAAGTGGAAAGAGGTATACTAAATTTCAGGTTCAAATGCATCGCCTTAAAGTTGCCAATAAGAGGCGCAGGCCTTTCAAGAGGTGTTCGAAAATTCTGCGTCTCTTCGTTAGACAGTCACTGTCTCGAAACATCTGCGCCACTACTCGCTCTATGATTTGTTCTCCGGAGACGTTACTTTGTACCATCCCTTTCGACGGCATGTTCTCCTGTTACAAAGCCCAATTTTGTGCATTCTGAAAATTTTGGCCAAATTTTGGCCAATGTATGAGGAGAACATGAAGTGGAAAGAGGTATACTAAATTTAAGCTTCAAAGGCATCGCCTTAAAGTTGCTAATAAGAGGCGCATTCCTTTCAAGAGGCGTTCGAAAATTCTGCGTCTCTTCGTTAAACAGTCACTGTCTCGAAACACATGCGCCACTTCTCGCTCTTTGATTTGCTCTCCGGAGACGTTACTTTGGGCCATCCCTTTCGACAGCATGTTCTCCTGTTACAAAGCGCAATTTTGTGCATTCTGAAAATTTTCGCCAAATTTTGGCCAATGTATCATGAGAACATGAAGTGGAAAGGGGTATACTAAATTTAAGCTTCAAAGGCATCGCCTTAAAGTTGCTAATAAGAGGCGCATTCCTTTCAAGAGGCGTTCGAAAATTCTGCGTCTCTTCGTTAAACAGTCACTGTCTCGAAACATCTGCGCCACTCCTCGCTCTTCGATTTGCTCTCCGGAGACGTTACTTGTGCCATCTCTTTCAACGGCATGATCTCCTGTTACAAAGCGCAATTTTGTGCATTCTGAAAATATTCGCCAGATTTTGGCCAATATAACATGAGAACATGAAGTGGAATGAGGTATACTAAATTTCAGCTTCAAAGGCATCGCCGTAAAGTTGCTAATAAGATGCGCAGGCCTTTCAAGAGGCGTTCGAAAATTCTGCGTCTCTTCGTTAAACAGTCACTGTCTCGAAACATCTGCGCCACTTCTCGCTCCTTGATTTGCTCTCCGGAGACGTTACTTTGTGCCATCCCTTTCAACGGCATGATCTCCTGTTACAAACCGCAATTTTGTGCATTCTGAAAATATTCGCCAGATTTTGGCCAATATATCATGAGAACATGAAGTGGAAAGAGGTATACTAAATTTCAGGTTCAAGTGCATCGCCTTAAAGTTGCCAATAAGAGGCGCAGGCCTTTCAAGAGGTGTTCGAAAATTCTGCGTCTCTTCGTTAGACAGTCACTGTCTCGAAACATCTGCGCCACTACTCGCTCTTTGATTTGTTCTCCGGAGACGTTACTTTGTGCCATCCCTTTCGACGGCATGTTCTACTGTTACAAAGCCCAATTTTGTGCATTCTGAAAATTTTGGCCAAATTTTGGCCAATATATCATGAGAACATGAAGTGGAAAGCGGTATACTAAATTTAAGCTTCAAAGGCATCGCCTTAAAGTTGCTAATAAGAGGCGCATTCCTTTCAAGAGGCGTTCGAAAATTCTGCGTCTCTTCGTTAAACAGTCACTGTCTCGAAACATCTGCGCCACTTCTCGCTCCTTGATTTGCTCTCCGGAGACGTTACTTTGTGCCATCCCTTTCGACGGCATGTTCTCCTGTTACAAAGCCCAATTTTGTGCATTCTGAAAATTTTGGCCAAATTTTGGCCAATGTATGAGGAGAACATGAAGTGGAAAGAGGTATACTAAATTTAAGCTTCAAAGGCATCGCCTTAAAGTTGCTAATAAGAGGCGCATTCCTTTCAAGAGGCGTTCGAAAATTCTGCGTCTCTTCGTTAAACAGTCACTGTCTCGAAACACATGCGCCACTTCTCGCTCTTTGATTTGCTCTCCGGAGACGTTACTTTGGGCCATCTCTTTCGACGGCATGTTCTCCTGTTACAAAGCCCAATTTTGGGCATTCTGAAAATTTTCGCCGAATTTTGGCCAATGTATCAGGAGAACATGCAGTGGAAAGAGGTACACTAAATTTCAGCTTCAAAGGCATCGCCTTAAAGTTGGAAATAAGAGGCGGAGGCCTTTCAAGAGGCGTTCGAAAATTCTGCGTCTCTTCGTTAAACAGTCACTGTCTCGAAACATCTGCGCCACACTTCGCTCTTCGATTTGCTCTCCGGAGACGTTACTTGGGCCATCTCTTTCGACGGCATGTTCTCCTGTTACAAAGCCCAATTTTGGGCATTCTGAAAATTTTCGCCAAATTTTGGCCAATGTATCAGGAGAACATGCAGTGGAAAGAGGTACACTAAATTTCAGCTTCAAAGGCATCGCCTTAAAGTTGCTAATAAGAGGCGCATTCCTTTCAAGAGGCGTTCGAAAATTCTGCGTCTCTTCGTTAAACAGTCACTGTCTCGAAACATCTGCGCCACTCCTCGCTCTTCGATTTGCTCTCCGGAGACGTTACTTGTGCCATCTCTTTCAACGGCATGATCTCCTGTTACAAAGCGCAATTTTGTGCATTCTGAAAATATTCGCCAGATTTTGGCCAATATAACATGAGAACATGAAGTGGAATGAGGTATACTAAATTTCAGCTTCAAAGGCATCGCCGTAAAGTTGCTAATAAGATGCGCAGGCCTTTCAAGAGGCGTTCGAAAATTCTGCGTCTCTTCGTTAAACAGTCACTGTCTCGAAACATCTGCGCCACTTCTCGCTCCTTGATTTGCTCTCCGGAGACGTTACTTTGTGCCATCCCTTTCAACGGCATGATCTCCTGTTACAAACCGTAATTTTGTGCATTCTGAAAATATTCGCCAGATTTTGGCCAATATATCATGAGAACATGAAGTGGAAAGAGGTATACTAAATTTCAGGTTCAAGTGCATCGCCTTAAAGTTGCCAATAAGAGGCGCAGGCCTTTCAAGAGGTGTTCGAAAATTCTGCGTCTCTTCGTTAGACAGTCACTGTCTCGAAACATCTGCGCCACTACTCGCTCTTTGATTTGTTCTCCGGAGACGTTACTTTGTGCCATCCCTTTCGACGGCATGTTCTACTGTTACAAAGCCCAATTTTGTGCATTCTGAAAATTTTGGCCAAATTTTGGCCAATATATCATGAGAACATGAAGTGGAAAGCGGTATACTAAATTTAAGCTTCAAAGGCATCGCCTTAAAGTTGCTAATAAGAGGCGCATTCCTTTCAAGAGGCGTTCGAAAATTCTGCGTCTCTTCGTTAAACAGTCACTGTCTCGAAACACATGCGCCACTTCTCGCTCTTTGATTTGCTCTCCGGAGACGTTACTTTGGGCCATCTCTTTCGACGGCATGTTCTCCTGTTACAAAGCCCAATTTTGGGCATTCTGAAAATTTTCTCCAAATTTTGGCCAATGTATCAGGAGAACATGCAGTGGAAAGAGGTACACTAAATTTCAGCTTCAAAGGCATCGCCTTAAAGTTGCTAATAAGAGGCGCATTCCTTTCAAGAGGCGTTCGAAAATTCTGCGTCTCTTCGTTAAACAGTCACTGTCTCGAAACATCTGCGCCACTCCTCGCTCTTCGATTTGCTCTCCGGAGACGTTACTTGTGCCATCTCTTTCAACGGCATGATCTCCTGTTACAAAGCGCAATTTTGTGCATTCTGAAAATATTCGCCAGATTTTGGCCAATATAACATGAGAACATGAAGTGGAATGAGGTATACTAAATTTCAGCTTCAAAGGCATCGCCGTAAAGTTGCTAATAAGATGCGCAGGCCTTTCAAGAGGCGTTCGAAAATTCTGCGTCTCTTCGTTAATCAGTCACTGTCTCGAAACATCTGCGCCACTTCTCGCTCCTTGATTTGCTCTCCGGAGACGTTACTTTGTGCCATCCCTTTCAACGGCATGATCTCCTGTTACAAACCGCAATTTTGTGCATTCTGAAAATATTCGCCAGATTTTGGCCAATATATCATGAGAACATGAAGTGGAAAGAGGTATACTAAATTTCAGGTTCAAGTGCATCGCCTTAAAGTTGCCAATAAGAGGCGCAGGCCTTTCAAGAGGTGTTCGAAAATTCTGCGTCTCTTCGTTAGACAGTCACTGTCTCGAAACATCTGCGCCACTACTCGCTCTTTGATTTGTTCTCCGGAGACGTTACTTTGGGCCATCTCTTTCGACGGCATGTTCTCCTGTTACAAAGCCCAATTTTGGGCATTCTGAAAATTTTCGCCAAATTTTGGCCAATGTATCAGGAGAACATGCAGTGGAAAGAGGTACACTAAATTTCAGCTTCAAAGGCATCGCCTTAAAGTTGGAAATAAGAGGCGGAGGCCTTTCAAGAGGCGTTCGAAAATTCTGCGTCTTTTCGTTAAACAGTCACTGTCTCGAAACATCTGCGCCACTCTTCGCTCTTCGATTTGCTCTCCGGAGACGTTACTTGTGCCATCTCTTTCAACGGCATGATCTCCTGTTACAAAGCGCAATTTTGTGCATTCTGAAAATATTCGCCAGATTTTGGCCAATATGTCATGAGAACATGAAGTGGAAAGGGGTATACTAAATTTAAGCTTCAAAGGCATCGCCTTAAAGTTGCTAATAAGAGGCGCATTCCTTTCAAGAGGCGTTCGAAAATTCTGCGTCTCTTCGTTAAACAGTCACTGTCTCGAAACATCTGCGCCACTCCTCGCTCTTCGATTTGCTCTCCGGAGACGTTACTTGTGCCATCTCTTTCAACGGCATGATCTCCTGTTACAAAGCGCAATTTTGTGCATTCTGAAAATATTCGCCAGATTTTGGCCAATATAACATGAGAACATGAAGTGGAATGAGGTATACTAAATTTCAGCTTCAAAGGCATCGCCGTAAAGTTGCTAATAAGATGCGCAGGCCTTTCAAGAGGCGTTCGAAAATTCTGCGTCTCTTCGTTAAACAGTCACTGTCTCGAAACATCTGCGCCACTTCTCGCTCCTTGATTTGCTCTCCGGAGACGTTACTTTGTGCCATCCCTTTCAACGGCATGATCTCCTGTTACAAACCGCAATTTTGTGCATTCTGAAAATATTCGCCAGATTTTGGCCAATATATCATGAGAACATGAAGTGGAAAGAGGTATACTAAATTTCAGGTTCAAATGCATCGCCTTAAAGTTGCCAATAAGAGGCGCAGGCCTTTCAAGAGGTGTTCGAAAATTCTGCGTCTCTTCGTTAGACAGTCACTGTCTCGAAACATCTGCGCCACTACTCGCTCTATGATTTGTTCTCCGGAGACGTTACTTTGTGCCATCCCTTTCGACGGCATGTTCTCCTGTTACAAAGCCCAATTTTGTGCATTCTGAAAATTTTGGCCAAATTTTGGCCAATGCATGAGGAGAACATGAAGTGGAAAGAGGTATACTAAATTTAAGCTTCAAAGGCATCGCCTTAAAGTTGCTAATAAGAGGCGCATTCCTTTCAAGAGGCGTTCGAAAATTCTGCGTCTCTTCGTTAAACAGTCACTGTCTCGAAACACATGCGCCACTTCTCGCTCTTTGATTTGCTCTCCGGAGACGTTACTTTGGGCCATCTCTTTCGACGGCATGTTCTCCTGTTACAAAGCCCAATTTTGGGCATTCTGAAAATTTTCGCCAAATTTTGGCCAATGTATCAGGAGAACATGCAGTGGAAAGAGGTACACAAAATTTCAGCTTCAAAGGCATCGCCTTAAAGTTGGAAATAAGAGGCGGAGGCCTTTCAAGAGGCGTTCGAAAATTCTGCGTCTCTTCGTTAAACAGTCACTGTCTCGAAACATCTGCGCCACTCCTCGCTCTTCGATTTGCTCTCCGGAGACGTTACTTGTGCCATCTCTTTCAACGGCATGATCTCCTGTTACAAAGCGCAATTTTGTGCATTCTGAAAATATTCGCCAGATTTTGGCCAATATAACATGAGAACATGAAGTGGAATGAGGTATACTAAATTTCAGCTTCAAAGGCATCGCCGTAAAGTTGCTAATAAGATGCGCAGGCCTTTCAAGAGGCGTTCGAAAATTCTGCGTCTCTTCGTTAAACAGTCACTGTCTCGAAACATCTGCGGCACTTCTCGCTCCTTGATTTGCTCTCCGGAGACGTTACTTTGTGCCATCCCTTTCAACGGCATGATCTCCTGTTACAAACCGCAATTTTGTGCATTCTGAAAATATTCGCCAGATTTTGGCCAATATATCATGAGAACATGAAGTGGAAAGAGGTATACTAAATTTCAGGTTCAAATGCATCGCCTTAAAGTTGCCAATAAGAGGCGCAGGCCTTTCAAGAGGTGTTCGAAAATTCTGCGTCTCTTCGTTAGACAGTCACTGTCTCGAAACATCTGCGCCACTACTCGCTCTTTGATTTGTTCTCCGGAGACGTTACTTTGTGCCATCCCTTTCGACGGCATGTTCTCCTGTTACAAAGCCCAATTTTGTGCATTCTGAAAATTTTGGCCAAATTTTGGCCAATGTATGAGGAGAACATGCAGTGGAAAGAGGTACACTAAATTTCAGCTTCAAAGGCATCGTCTTAAAGTTGGAAATAAGAGGCGGAGGCCTTTCAAGAGGCGTTCGAAAATTCTGCGTCTCTTCGTTAAACAGTCACTGTCTCGAAACATCTGCGCCACTCTTCGCTCTTCGATTTGCTCTCCGGAGACGTTACTTGTACCATCTCTTTCAACGGCATGATCTCCTGTTACAAAGCCCAATTTTGTGCATTCTGAAAATTTTGGCCAAATTTTGGCCAATGTATGAGGAGAACATGCAGTGGAAAGAGGTACATTAAATTTCAGCTTCAAAGGCATCGCCTTAAAGTTGCTAATAAGAGGCGCATTCCTTTCAAGAGGCGTTCGAAAATTCTGAGTCTCTTCGTTAAGCAGTCACTGTCTCGAAACATCTGCGCCACTTCTCGCTCATTGATTTGCTCTCCGGAGACGTTACTTTGTGCCATCCCTTTCGACAGCATGTTCTCCTGTTACAAAGCGCAATTTTGTGCATTCTGAAAATTTTCGCCAGATTTTGGCCAATATATCATGAGAACATGAAGTGGAAAGGGGTATACTAAATTTAAGCTTCAAAGGCATCGCCTTAAAGTTGCTAATAAGAGGCGCATTCCTTTCAAGAGGCGTTCGAAAATTCTGCGTCTCTTCGTTAAACAGTCACTGTCTCGAAACATCTGCGCCACTCCTCGCTCTTCGATTTGCTCTCCGGAGACGTTACTTGTGCCATCTCTTTCAACGGCATGATCTCCTGTTACAAAGCGCAATTTTGTGCATTCTGAAAATATTCGCCAGATTTTGGCCAATATAACATGAGAACATGAAGTGGAATGAGGTATACTAAATTTCAGCTTCAAAGGCATCGCCGTAAAGTTGCCAATAAGAGGCGCAGGCCTTTCAAGAGGTGTTCGAAAATTCTGCGTCTCTTCGTTAGACAGTCACTGTCTCGAAACATCTGCGCCACTACTCGCTCTTTGATTTGTTCTCCGGAGACGTTACTTTGGGCCATCTCTTTCGACGGCATGTTCTCCTGTTACAAAGCCCAATTTTGGGCATTCTGAAAATTTTCGCCAAATTTTGGCCAATGTATCAGGAGAACATGCAGTGGAAAGAGGTACACTAAATTTCAGCTTCAAAGGCATCGCCTTAAAGTTGGAAATAAGAGGCGGAGGCCTTTCAAGAGGCGTTCGAAAATTCTGCGTCTTTTCGTTAAACAGTCACTGTCTCGAAACATCTGCGCCACTCTTCGCTCTTCGATTTGCTCTCCGGAGACGTTACTTGTGCCATCTCTTTCAACGGCATGATCTCCTGTTACAAAGCGCAATTTTGTGCATTCTGAAAATATTCGCCAGATTTTGGCCAATATGTCATGAGAACATGAAGTGGAAAGGGGTATACTAAATTTAAGCTTCAAAGGCATCGCCTTAAAGTTGCTAATAAGAGGCGCATTCCTTTCAAGAGGCGTTCGAAAATTCTGCGTCTCTTCGTTAAACAGTCACTGTCTCGAAACATCTGCGCCACTCCTCGCTCTTCGATTTGCTCTCCGGAGACGTTACTTGTGCCATCTCTTTCAACGGCATGATCTCCTGTTACAAAGCGCAATTTTGTGCATTCTGAAAATATTCGCCAGATTTTGGCCAATATAACATGAGAACATGAAGTGGAATGAGGTATACTAAATTTCAGCTTCAAAGGCATCGCCGTAAAGTTGCTAATAAGATGCGCAGGCCTTTCAAGAGGCGTTCGAAAATTCTGCGTCTCTTCGTTAAACAGTCACTGTCTCGAAACATCTGCGCCACTTCTCGCTCCTTGATTTGCTCTCCGGAGACGTTACTTTGTGCCATCCCTTTCAACGGCATGATCTCCTGTTACAAACCGCAATTTTGTGCATTCTGAAAATATTCGCCAGATTTTGGCCAATATATCACGAGAACATGAAGTGGAAAGAGGTATACTAAATTTCAGGTTCAAATGCATCGCCTTAAAGTTGCCAATAAGAGGCGCAGGCCTTTCAAGAGGTGTTCGAAAATTCTGCGTCTCTTCGTTAGACAGTCACTGTCTCGAAACATCTGCGCCACTACTCGCTCTATGATTTGTTCTCCGGAGACGTTACTTTGTGCCATCCCTTTCGACGGCATGTTCTCCTGTTACAAAGCCCAATTTTGTGCATTCTGAAAATTTTGGCCAAATTTTGGCCAATGCATGAGGAGAACATGAAGTGGAAAGAGGTATACTAAATTTAAGCTTCAAAGGCATCGCCTTAAAGTTGCTAATAAGAGGCGCATTCCTTTCAAGAGGCGTTCGAAAATTCTGCGTCTCTTCGTTAAACAGTCACTGTCTCGAAACACATGCGCCACTTCTCGCTCTTTGATTTGCTCTCCGGAGACGTTACTTTGGGCCATCTCTTTCGACGGCATGTTCTCCTGTTACAAAGCCCAATTTTGGGCATTCTGAAAATTTTCGCCAAATTTTGGCCAATGTATCAGGAGAACATGCAGTGGAAAGAGGTACACAAAATTTCAGCTTCAAAGGCATCGCCTTAAAGTTGGAAATAAGAGGCGGAGGCCTTTCAAGAGGCGTTCGAAAATTCTGCGTCTCTTCGTTAAACAGTCACTGTCTCGAAACATCTGCGCCACTCTTCGCTCTTCGATTTGCTCTCCGGAGACGTTACTTGTGCCATCTCTTTCAACGGCATGATCTCCTGTTACAAAGCGCAATTTTGTGCATTCTGAAAATATTCGCCAGATTTTGGCCAATATAACATGAGAACATGAAGTGGAATGAGGTATACTAAATTTCAGCTTCAAAGGCATCGCCGTAAAGTTGCTAATAAGATGCGCAGGCCTTTCAAGAGGCGTTCGAAAATTCTGCGTCTCTTCGTTAAACAGTCACTGTCTCGAAACATCTGCGCCACTTCTCGCTCCTTGATTTGCTCTCCGGAGACGTTACTTTGTGCCATCCCTTTCAACGGCATGATCTCCTGTTACAAACCGCAATTTTGTGCATTCTGAAAATATTCGCCAGATTTTGGCCAATATATCATGAGAACATGAAGTGGAAAGAGGTATACTAAATTTCAGGTTCAAGTGCATCGCCTTAAAGTTGCCAATAAGAGGCGCAGGCCTTTCAAGAGGTGTTCGAAAATTCTGCGTCTCTTCGTTAGACAGTCACTGTCTCGAAACATCTGCGCCACTACTCGCTCTTTGATTTGTTCTCCGGAGACGTTACTTTGGGCCATCTCTTTCGACGGCATGTTCTCCTGTTACAAAGCCCAATTTTGGGCATTCTGAAAATTTTCGCCAAATTTTGGCCAATGTATCAGGAGAACATGCAGTGGAAAGAGGTACACTAAATTTCAGCTTCAAAGGCATCGCCTTAAAGTTGGAAATAAGAGGCGGAGGCCTTTCAAGAGGCGTTCGAAAATTCTGCGTCTTTTCGTTAAACAGTCACTGTCTCGAAACATCTGCGCCACTCTTCGCTCTTCGATTTGCTCTCCGGAGACGTTACTTGTGCCATCTCTTTCAACGGCATGATCTCCTGTTACAAAGCGCAATTTTGTGCATTCTGAAAATATTCGCCAGATTTTGGCCAATATGTCATGAGAACATGAAGTGGAAAGGGGTATACTAAATTTAAGCTTCAAAGGCATCGCCTTAAAGTTGCTAATAAGAGGCGCATTCCTTTCAAGAGGCGTTCGAAAATTCTGCGTCTCTTCGTTAAACAGTCACTGTCTCGAAACATCTGCGCCACTCCTCGCTCTTCGATTTGCTCTCCGGAGACGTTACTTGTGCCATCTCTTTCAACGGCATGATCTCCTGTTACAAAGCGCAATTTTGTGCATTCTGAAAATATTCGCCAGATTTTGGCCAATATAACATGAGAACATGAAGTGGAATGAGGTATACTAAATTTCAGCTTCAAAGGCATCGCCGTAAAGTTGCTAATAAGATGCGCAGGCCTTTCAAGAGGCGTTCGAAAATTCTGCGTCTCTTCGTTAAACAGTCACTGTCTCGAAACATCTGCGCCACTCTTCGCTCTTCGATTTGCTCTCCGGAGACGTTACTTGTGCCATCTCTTTCAACGGCATGATCTCCTGTTACAAAGCGCAATTTTGTGCATTCTGAAAATATTCGCCAGATTTTGGCCAATATAACATGAGAACATGAAGTGGAATGAGGTATACTAAATTTCAGCTTCAAAGGCATCGCCGTAAAGTTGCTAATAAGATGCGCAGGCCTTTCAAGAGGCGTTCGAAAATTCTGCGTCTCTTCGTTAAACAGTCACTGTCTCGAAACATCTGCGCCACTTCTCGCTCCTTGATTTGCTCTCCGGAGACGTTACTTTGTGCCATCCCTTTCAACGGCATGATCTCCTGTTACAAACCGCAATTTTGTGCATTCTGAAAATATTCGCCAGATTTTGGCCAATATATCATGAGAACATGAAGTGGAAAGAGGTATACTAAATTTCAGGTTCAAGTGCATCGCCTTAAAGTTGCCAATAAGAGGCGCAGGCCTTTCAAGAGGTGTTCGAAAATTCTGCGTCTCTTCGTTAGACAGTCACTGTCTCGAAACATCTGCGCCACTACTCGCTCTTTGATTTGTTCTCCGGAGACGTTACTTTGGGCCATCTCTTTCGACGGCATGTTCTCCTGTTACAAAGCCCAATTTTGGGCATTCTGAAAATTTTCGCCAAATTTTGGCCAATGTATCAGGAGAACATGCAGTGGAAAGAGGTACACTAAATTTCAGCTTCAAAGGCATCGCCTTAAAGTTGGAAATAAGAGGCGGAGGCCTTTCAAGAGGCGTTCGAAAATTCTGCGTCTTTTCGTTAAACAGTCACTGTCTCGAAACATCTGCGCCACTCTTCGCTCTTCGATTTGCTCTCCGGAGACGTTACTTGTGCCATCTCTTTCAACGGCATGATCTCCTGTTACAAAGCGCAATTTTGTGCATTCTGAAAATATTCGCCAGATTTTGGCCAATATGTCATGAGAACATGAAGTGGAAAGGGGTATACTAAATTTAAGCTTCAAAGGCATCGCCTTAAAGTTGCTAATAAGAGGCGCATTCCTTTCAAGAGGCGTTCGAAAATTCTGCGTCTCTTCGTTAAACAGTCACTGTCTCGAAACATCTGCGCCACTCCTCGCTCTTCGATTTGCTCTCCGGAGACGTTACTTGTGCCATCTCTTTCAACGGCATGATCTCCTGTTACAAAGCGCAATTTTGTGCATTCTGAAAATATTCGCCAGATTTTGGCCAATATAACATGAGAACATGAAGTGGAATGAGGTATACTAAATTTCAGCTTCAAAGGCATCGCCGTAAAGTTGCTAATAAGATGCGCAGGCCTTTCAAGAGGCGTTCGAAAATTCTGCGTCTCTTCGTTAAACAGTCACTGTCTCGAAACATCTGCGCCACTTCTCGCTCCTTGATTTGCTCTCCGGAGACGTTACTTTGTGCCATCCCTTTCAACGGCATGATCTCCTGTTACAAACCGCAATTTTGTGCATTCTGAAAATATTCGCCAGATTTTGGCCAATATATCATGAGAACATGAAGTGGAAAGAGGTATACTAAATTTCAGGTTCAAATGCATCGCCTTAAAGTTGCCAATAAGAGGCGCAGGCCTTTCAAGAGGTGTTCGAAAATTCTGCGTCTCTTCGTTAGACAGTCACTGTCTCGAAACATCTGCGCCACTACTCGCTCTATGATTTGTTCTCCGGAGACGTTACTTTGTGCCATCCCTTTCGACGGCATGTTCTCCTGTTACAAAGCCCAATTTTGTGCATTCTGAAAATTTTGGCCAAATTTTGGCCAATGCATGAGGAGAACATGAAGTGGAAAGAGGTATACTAAATTTAAGCTTCAAAGGCATCGCCTTAAAGTTGCTAATAAGAGGCGCATTCCTTTCAAGAGGCGTTCGAAAATTCTGCGTCTCTTCGTTAAACAGTCACTGTCTCGAAACACATGCGCCACTTCTCGCTCTTTGATTTGCTCTCCGGAGACGTTACTTTGGGCCATCTCTTTCGACGGCATGTTCTCCTGTTACAAAGCCCAATTTTGGGCATTCTGAAAATTTTCGCCAAATTTTGGCCAATGTATCAGGAGAACATGCAGTGGAAAGAGGTACACAAAATTTCAGCTTCAAAGGCATCGCCTTAAAGTTGGAAATAAGAGGCGGAGGCCTTTCAAGAGGCGTTCGAAAATTCTGCGTCTCTTCGTTAAACAGTCACTGTCTCGAAACATCTGCGCCACTCTTCGCTCTTCGATTTGCTCTCCGGAGACGTTACTTGTGCCATCTCTTTCAACGGCATGATCTCCTGTTACAAAGCGCAATTTTGTGCATTCTGAAAATATTCGCCAGATTTTGGCCAATATGTCATGAGAACATGAAGTGGAAAGGGGTATACTAAATTTAAGCTTCAAAGGCATCGCCTTAAAGTTGCTAATAAGAGGCGCATTCCTTTCAAGAGGCGTTCGAAAATTCTGCGTCTCTTCGTTAAACAGTCACTGTCTCGAAACATCTGCGCCACTCCTCGCTCTTCGATTTGCTCTCCGGAGACGTTACTTGTGCCATCTCTTTCAACGGCATGATCTCCTGTTACAAAGCGCAATTTTGTGCATTCTGAAAATATTCGCCAGATTTTGGCCAATATATCATGAGAACATGAAGTGGAAAGAGGTATACTAAATTTCAGGTTCAAATGCATCGCCTTAAAGTTGCCAATAAGAGGCGCAGGCCTTTCAAGAGGTGTTCGAAAATTCTGCGTCTCTTCGTTAGACAGTCACTGTCTCGAACATCTGCGCCACTACTCGCTCTATGATTTGTTCTCCGGAGACGTTACTTTGTGCCATCCCTTTCGACGGCATGTTCTCCTGTTACAAAGCCCAATTTTGTGCATTCTGAAAATTTTGGCCAAATTTTGGCCAATGTATGAGGAGAACATGAAGTGGAAAGAGGTATACTAAATTTAAGCTTCAAAGGCATCGCCTTAAAGTTGCTAATAAGAGGCGCATTCCTTTCAAGAGGCGTTCGAAAATTCTGCGTCTCTTCGTTAAACAGTCACTGTCTCGAAACACATGCGCCACTTCTCCCTCTTTGATTTGCTCTCCGGAGACGTTACTTTGGGCCATCCCTTTCGACAGCATGTTCTCCTGTTACAAAGCGCAATTTTGTGCATTCTGAAAATTTTCGCCAAATTTTGGCCAATGTATCATGAGAACATGAAGTGGAAAGGGGTATACTAAATTTAAGCTTCAAAGGCATCGCCTTAAAGTTGCTAATAAGAGGCGCATTCCTTTCAAGAGGCGTTCGAAAATTCTGCGTCTCTTCGTTAAACAGTCACTGTCTCGAAACATCTGCGCCACTCCTCGCTCTTCGATTTGCTCTCCGGAGACGTTACTTGTGCCATCTCTTTCAACGGCATGATCTCCTGTTACAAAGCGCAATTTTGTGCATTCTGAAAATATTCGCCAGATTTTGGCCAATATAACATGAGAACATGAAGTGGAATGAGGTATACTAAATTTCAGCTTCAAAGGCATCGCCGTAAAGTTGCTAATAAGATGCGCAGGCCTTTCAAGAGGCGTTCGAAAATTCTGCGTCTCTTCGTTAAACAGTCACTGTCTCGAAACATCTGCGCCACTTCTCGCTCCTTGATTTGCTCTCCGGAGACGTTACTTTGTGCCATCCCTTTCAACGGCATGATCTCCTGTTACAAACCGCAATTTTGTGCATTCTGAAAATATTCGCCAGATTTTGGCCAATATATCATGAGAACATGAAGTGGAAAGAGGTATACTAAATTTCAGGTTCAAGTGCATCGCCTTAAAGTTGCCAATAAGAGGCGCAGGCCTTTCAAGAGGTGTTCGAAAATTCTGCGTCTCTTCGTTAGACAGTCACTGTCTCGAAACATCTGCGCCACTACTCGCTCTTTGATTTGTTCTCCGGAGACGTTACTTTGTGCCATCCCTTTCGACGGCATGTTCTACTGTTACAAAGCCCAATTTTGTGCATTCTGAAAATTTTGGCCAAATTTTGGCCAATATATCATGAGAACATGAAGTGGAAAGCGGTATACTAAATTTAAGCTTCAAAGGCATCGCCTTAAAGTTGCTAATAAGAGGCGCATTCCTTTCAAGAGGCGTTCGAAAATTCTGCGTCTCTTCGTTAAACAGTCACTGTCTCGAAACACATGCGCCACTTCTCGCTCCTTGATTTGCTCTCCGGAGACGTTACTTGTGCCATCCCTTTCAACGGCATGATCTCCTGTTACAAACCGCAATTTTGTGCATTCTGAAAATATTCGCCAGATTTTGGCCAATATATCATGAGAACATGAAGTGGAAAGAGGTATACTAAATTTCAGGTTCAAGTGCATCGCCTTAAAGTTGCCAATAAGAGGCGCAGGCCTTTCAAGAGGTGTTCGAAAATTCTGCGTCTCTTCGTTAGACAGTCACTGTCTCGAAACATCTGCGCCACTACTCGCTCTTTGATTTGTTCTCCGGAGACGTTACTTTGGGCCATCTCTTTCGACGGCATGTTCTCCTGTTACAAAGCCCAATTTTGGGCATTCTGAAAATTTTCGCCAAATTTTGGCCAATGTATCAGGAGAACATGCAGTGGAAAGAGGTACACTAAATTTCAGCTTCAAAGGCATCGCCTTAAAGTTGGAAATAAGAGGCGGAGGCCTTTCAAGAGGCGTTCGAAAATTCTGCGTCTCTTCGTTAAACAGTCACTGTCTCGAAACATCTGCGCCACTCTTCGCTCTTCGATTTGCTCTCCGGAGACGTTACTTGTGCCATCTCTTTCAACGGCATGATCTCCTGTTACAAAGCGCAATTTTGTGCATTCTGAAAATATTCGCCAGATTTTGGCCAATATGTCATGAGAACATGAAGTGGAAAGGGGTATACTAAATTTAAGCTTCAAAGGCATCGCCTTAAAGTTGCTAATAAGAGGCGCATTCCTTTCAAGAGGCGTTCGAAAATTCTGCGTCTCTTCGTTAAACAGTCACTGTCTCGAAACATCTGCGCCACTCCTCGCTCTTCGATTTGCTCTCCGGAGACGTTACTTGTGCCATCTCTTTCAACGGCATGATCTCCTGTTACAAAGCGCAATTTTGTGCATTCTGAAAATATTCGCCAGATTTTGGCCAATATAACATGAGAACATGAAGTGGAATGAGGTATACTAAATTTCAGCTTCAAAGGCATCGCCGTAAAGTTGCTAATAAGATGCGCAGGCCTTTCAAGAGGCGTTCGAAAATTCTGCGTCTCTTCGTTAAACAGTCACTGTCTCGAAACATCTGCGCCACTTCTCGCTCCTTGATTTGCTCTCCGGAGACGTTACTTTGTGCCATCCCTTTCGACGGCATGTTCTCCTGTTACAAAGCCCAATTTTGTGCATTCTGAAAATTTTGGCCAAATTTTGGCCAATGTATGAGGAGAACATGAAGTGGAAAGAGGTATACTAAATTTAAGCTTCAAAGGCATCGCCTTAAAGTTGCTAATAAGAGGCGCATTCCTTTCAAGAGGCGTTCGAAAATTCTGCGTCTCTTCGTTAAACAGTCACTGTCTCGAAACACATGCGCCACTTCTCGCTCTTTGATTTGCTCTCCGGAGACGTTACTTTGGGCCATCTCTTTCGACGGCATGTTCTCCTGTTACAAAGCCCAATTTTGGGCATTCTGAAAATTTTCGCTGAATTTTGGCCAATGTATCAGGAGAACATGCAGTGGAAAGAGGTACACTAAATTTCAGCTTCAAAGGCATCGCCTTAAAGTTGGAAATAAGAGGCGGAGGCCTTTCAAGAGGCGTTCGAAAATTCTGCGTCTCTTCGTTAAACAGTCACTGTCTCGAAACATCTGCGCCACTCTTCGCTCTTCGATTTGCTCTCCGGAGACGTTACTTGGGCCATCTCTTTCGACGGCATGTTCTCCTGTTACAAAGCCCAATTTTGGGCATTCTGAAAATTTTCGCCAAATTTTGGCCAATGTATCAGGAGAACATGCAGTGGAAAGAGGTACACTAAATTTCAGCTTCAAAGGCATCGCCTTAAAGTTGCAAATAAGAGGCGCATTCCTTTCAAGAGGCGTTCGAAAATTCTGCGTCTCTTCGTTAAACAGTCACTGTCTCGAAACATCTGCGCCACTCCTCGCTCTTCGATTTGCTCTCCGGAGACGTTACTTGTGCCATCTCTTTCAACGGCATGATCTCCTGTTACAAAGCGCAATTTTGTGCATTCTGAAAATATTCGCCAGATTTTGGCCAATATAACATGAGAACATGAAGTGGAATGAGGTATACTAAATTTCAGCTTCAAAGGCATCGCCGTAAAGTTGCTAATAAGATGCGCAGGCCTTTCAAGAGGCGTTCGAAAATTCTGCGTCTCTTCGTTAAACAGTCACTGTCTCGAAACATCTGCGCCACTCCTCGCTCTTCGATTTGCTCTCCGGAGACGTTACTTGTGCCATCTCTTTCAACGGCATGATCTCCTGTTACAAAGCGCAATTTTGTGCATTCTGAAAATATTCGCCAGATTTTGGCCAATATAACATGAGAACATGAAGTGGAATGAGGTATACTAAATTTCAGCTTCAAAGGCATCGCCGTAAAGTTGCTAATAAGATGCGCAGGCCTTTCAAGAGGCGTTCGAAAATTCTGCGTCTCTTCGTTAAACAGTCACTGTCTCGAAACATCTGCGCCACTTCTCGCTCCTTGATTTGCTCTCCGGAGACGTTACTTTGTGCCATCCCTTTCGACGGCATGTTCTCCTGTTACAAAGCCCAATTTTGTGCATTCTGAAAATTTTGGCCAAATTTTGGCCAATGTATGAGGAGAACATGAAGTGGAAAGAGGTATACTAAATTTAAGCTTCAAAGGCATCGCCTTAAAGTTGCTAATAAGAGGCGCATTCCTTTCAAGAGGCGTTCGAAAATTCTGCGTCTCTTCGTTAAACAGTCACTGTCTCGAAACACATGCGCCACTTCTCGCTCTTTGATTTGCTCTCCGGAGACGTTACTTTGGGCCATCTCTTTCGACGGCATGTTCTCCTGTTACAAAGCCCAATTTTGGGCATTCTGAAAATTTTCGCCGAATTTTGGCCAATGTATCAGGAGAACATGCAGTGGAAAGAGGTACACTAAATTTCAGCTTCAAAGGCATCGCCTTAAAGTTGGAAATAAGAGGCGGAGGCCTTTCAAGAGGCGTTCGAAAATTCTGCGTCTCTTCGTTAAACAGTCACTGTCTCGAAACATCTGCGCCACTCTTCGCTCTTCGATTTGCTCTCCGGAGACGTTACTTGGGCCATCTCTTTCGACGGCATGTTCTCCTGTTACAAAGCCCAATTTTGGGCATTCTGAAAATTTTCGCCAAATTTTGGCCAATGTATCAGGAGAACATGCAGTGGAAAGAGGTACACTAAATTTCAGCTTCAAAGGCATCGCCTTAAAGTTGCAAATAAGAGGCGCATTCCATTCAAGAGGCGTTCGAAAATTCTGCGTCTCTTCGTTAAACAGTCACTGTCTCGAAACATCTGCGCCACTCCTCGCTCTTCGATTTGCTCTCCGGAGACGTTACTTGTGCCATCTCTTTCAACGGCATGATCTCCTGTTACAAAGCGCAATTTTGTGCATTCTGAAAATATTCGCCAGATTTTGGCCAATATAACATGAGAACATGAAGTGGAATGAGGTATACTAAATTTCAGCTTCAAAGGCATCGCCGTAAAGTTGCTAATAAGATGCGCAGGCCTTTCAAGAGGCGTTCGAAAATTCTGCGTCTCTTCGTTAAACAGTCACTGTCTCGAAACATCTGCGCCACTTCTCGCTCCTTGATTTGCTCTCCGGAGACGTTACTTTGTGCCATCCCTTTCAACGGCATGATCTCCTGTTACAAACCGTAATTTTGTGCATTCTGAAAATATTCGCCAGATTTTGGCCAATATATCATGAGAACATGAAGTGGAAAGAGGTATACTAAATTTCAGGTTCAAGTGCATCGCCTTAAAGTTGCCAATAAGAGGCGCAGGCCTTTCAAGAGGTGTTCGAAAATTCTGCGTCTCTTCGTTAGACAGTCACTGTCTCGAAACATCTGCGCCACTACTCGCTCTTTGATTTGTTCTCCGGAGACGTTACTTTGTGCCATCCCTTTCGACGGCATGTTCTACTGTTACAAAGCCCAATTTTGTGCATTCTGAAAATTTTGGCCAAATTTTGGCCAATATATCATGAGAACATGAAGTGGAAAGCGGTATACTAAATTTAAGCTTCAAAGGCATCGCCTTAAAGTTGCTAATAAGAGGCGCATTCCTTTCAAGAGGCGTTCGAAAATTCTGCGTCTCTTCGTTAAACAGTCACTGTCTCGAAACACATGCGCCACTTCTCGCTCTTTGATTTGCTCTCCGGAGACGTTACTTTGGGCCATCTCTTTCGACGGCATGTTCTCCTGTTACAAAGCCCAATTTTGGGCATTCTGAAAATTTTCGCCAAATTTTGGCCAATGTATCAGGAGAACATGCAGTGGAAAGAGGTACACTAAATTTCAGCTTCAAAGGCATCGCCTTAAAGTTGGAAATAAGAGGCGGAGGCTTTTCAAGAGGCGTTCGAAAATTCTGAGTCTCTTCGTTAAGCAGTCACTGTCTCGAAACATCTGCGCCACTTCTCGCTCATTGATTTGCTCTCCGGAGACGTTACTTTGTGCCATCCCTTTCGACAGCATGTTCTCCTGTTACAAAGCGCAATTTTGTGCATTCTGAAAATTCTCGCCAGATTTTGGCCAATATATCATGAGAACATGAAGTGGAAAGGGGTATACTAAATTTAAGCTTCAAAGGCATCGCCTTAAAGTTGCTAATAAGAGGCGCATTCCTTTCAAGAGGCGTTCGAAAATTCTGCGTCTCTTCGTTAAACAGTCACTGTCTCGAAACATCTGCGCCACTCCTCGCTCTTCGATTTGCTCTCCGGAGACGTTACTTGTGCCATCTCTTTCAACGGCATGATCTCCTGTTACAAAGCGCAATTTTGTGCATTCTGAAAATATTCGCCAGATTTTGGCCAATATAACATGAGAACATGAAGTGGAATGAGGTATACTAAATTTCAGCTTCAAAGGCATCGCCGTAAAGTTGCTAATAAGATGCGCAGGCCTTTCAAGAGGCGTTCGAAAATTCTGCGTCTCTTCGTTAAACAGTCACTGTCTCGAAACATCTGCGCCACTTCTCGCTCCTTGATTTGCTCTCCGGAGACGTTACTTTGTGCCATCCCTTTCGACGGCATGTTCTCCTGTTACAAAGCCCAATTTTGTGCATTCTGAAAATTTTGGCCAAATTTTGGCCAATGTATGAGGAGAACATGAAGTGGAAAGAGGTATACTAAATTTAAGCTTCAAAGGCATCGCCTTAAAGTTGCTAATAAGAGGCGCATTCCTTTCAAGAGGCGTTCGAAAATTCTGCGTCTCTTCGTTAAACAGTCACTGTCTCGAAACACATGCGCCACTTCTCGCTCTTTGATTTGCTCTCCGGAGACGTTACTTTGGGCCATCTCTTTCGACGGCATGTTCTCCTGTTACAAAGCCCAATTTTGGGCATTCTGAAAATTTTCGCCAAATTTTGGCCAATGTATCAGGAGAACATGCAGTGGAAAGAGGTACACTAAATTTCAGCTTCAAAGGCATCGCCTTAAAGTTGGAAATAAGAGGCGGAGGCCTTTCAAGAGGCGTTCGAAAATTCTGCGTCTCTTCGTTAAACAGTCACTGTCTCGAAACATCTGCGCCACTCTTCGCTCTTCGATTTGCTCTCCGGAGACGTTACTTGGGCCATCTCTTTCGACGGCATGTTCTCCTGTTACAAAGCCCAATTTTGGGCATTCTGAAAATTTTCGCCAAATTTTGGCCAATGTATCAGGAGAACATGCAGTGGAAAGAGGTACACTAAATTTCAGCTTCAAAGGCATCGCCTTAAAGTTGCTAATAAGAGGCGCATTCCTTTCAAGAGGCGTTCGAAAATTCTGCGTCTCTTCGTTAAACAGTCACTGTCTCGAAACATCTGCGCCACTCCTCGCTCTTCGATTTGCTCTCCGGAGACGTTACTTGTGCCATCTCTTTCAACGGCATGATCTCCTGTTACAAAGCGCAATTTTGTGCATTCTGAAAATATTCGCCAGATTTTGGCCAATATAACATGAGAACATGAAGTGGAATGAGGTATACTAAATTTCAGCTTCAAAGGCATCGCCGTAAAGTTGCTAATAAGATGCGCAGGCCTTTCAAGAGGCGTTCGAAAATTCTGCGTCTCTTCGTTAAACAGTCACTGTCTCGAAACATCTGCGCCACTTCTCGCTCCTTGATTTGCTCTCCGGAGACGTTACTTTGTGCCATCCCTTTCAACGGCATGATCTCCTGTTACAAACCGTAATTTTGTGCATTCTGAAAATATTCGCCAGATTTTGGCCAATATATCATGAGAACATGAAGTGGAAAGAGGTATACTAAATTTCAGGTTCAAGTGCATCGCCTTAAAGTTGCCAATAAGAGGCGCAGGCCTTTCAAGAGGTGTTCGAAAATTCTGCGTCTCTTCGTTAGACAGTCACTGTCTCGAAACATCTGCGCCACTACTCGCTCTTTGATTTGTTCTCCGGAGACGTTACTTTGTGCCATCCCTTTCGACGGCATGTTCTACTGTTACAAAGCCCAATTTTGTGCATTCTGAAAATTTTGGCCAAATTTTGGCCAATATATCATGAGAACATGAAGTGGAAAGCGGTATACTAAATTTAAGCTTCAAAGGCATCGCCTTAAAGTTGCTAATAAGAGGCGCATTCCTTTCAAGAGGCGTTCGAAAATTCTGCGTCTCTTCGTTAAACAGTCACTGTCTCGAAACACATGCGCCACTTCTCGCTCTTTGATTTGCTCTCCGGAGACGTTACTTTGGGCCATCTCTTTCGACGGCATGTTCTCCTGTTACAAAGCCCAATTTTGGGCATTCTGAAAATTTTCGCCAAATTTTGGCCAATGTATCAGGAGAACATGCAGTGGAAAGAGGTACACTAAATTTCAGCTTCAAAGGCATCGCCTTAAAGTTGGAAATAAGAGGCGGAGGCTTTTCAAGAGGCGTTCGAAAATTCTGAGTCTCTTCGTTAAGCAGTCACTGTCTCGAAACATCTGCGCCACTTCTCGCTCATTGATTTGCTCTCCGGAGACGTTACTTTGTGCCATCCCTTTCGACAGCATGTTCTCCTGTTACAAAGCGCAATTTTGTGCATTCTGAAAATTCTCGCCAGATTTTGGCCAATATATCATGAGAACATGAAGTGGAAAGGGGTATACTAAATTTAAGCTTCAAAGGCATCGCCTTAAAGTTGCTAATAAGAGGCGCATTCCTTTCAAGAGGCGTTCGAAAATTCTGCGTCTCTTCGTTAAACAGTCACTGTCTCGAAACATCTGCGCCACTCCTCGCTCTTCGATTTGCTCTCCGGAGACGTTACTTGTGCCATCTCTTTCAACGGCATGATCTCCTGTTACAAAGCGCAATTTTGTGCATTCTGAAAATATTCGCCAGATTTTGGCCAATATAACATGAGAACATGAAGTGGAATGAGGTATACTAAATTTCAGCTTCAAAGGCATCGCCGTAAAGTTGCTAATAAGATGCGCAGGCCTTTCAAGAGGCGTTCGAAAATTCTGCGTCTCTTCGTTAAACAGTCACTGTCTCGAAACATCTGCGCCACTTCTCGCTCCTTGATTTGCTCTCCGGAGACGTTACTTTGTGCCATCCCTTTCAACGGCATGATCTCCTGTTACAAACCGCAATTTTGTGCATTCTGAAAATATTCGCCAGATTTTGGCCAATATATCATGAGAACATGAAGTGGAAAGAGGTATACTAAATTTCAGGTTCAAGTGCATCGCCTTAAAGTTGCCAATAAGAGGCGCAGGCCTTTCAAGAGGTGTTCGAAAATTCTGCGTCTCTTCGTTAGACAGTCACTGTCTCGAAACATCTGCGCCACTACTCGCTCTTTGATTTGTTCTCCGGAGACGTTACTTTGTGCCATCCCTTTCGACGGCATGTTCTACTGTTACAAAGCCCAATTTTGTGCATTCTGAAAATTTTGGCCAAATTTTGGCCAATATATCATGAGAACATGAAGTGGAAAGCGGTATACTAAATTTAAGCTTCAAAGGCATCGCCTTAAAGTTGCTAATAAGAGGCGCATTCCTTTCAAGAGGCGTTCGAAAATTCTGCGTCTCTTCGTTAAACAGTCACTGTCTCGAAACACATGCGCCACTTCTCGCTCCTTGATTTGCTCTCCGGAGACGTTACTTTGTGCCATCCCTTTCAACGGCATGATCTCCTGTTACAAACCGCAATTTTGTGCATTCTGAAAATATTCGCCAGATTTTGGCCAATATATCATGAGAACATGAAGTGGAAAGAGGTATACTAAATTTCAGGTTCAAGTGCATCGCCTTAAAGTTGCCAATAAGAGGCGCAGGCCTTTCAAGAGGTGTTCGAAAATTCTGCGTCTCTTCGTTAGACAGTCACTGTCTCGAAACATCTGCGCCACTACTCGCTCTTTGATTTGTTCTCCGGAGACGTTACTTTGGGCCATCTCTTTCGACGGCATGTTCTCCTGTTACAAAGCCCAATTTTGGGCATTCTGAAAATTTTCGCCAAATTTTGGCCAATGTATCAGGAGAACATGCAGTGGAAAGAGGTACACTAAATTTCAGCTTCAAAGGCATCGCCTTAAAGTTGGAAATAAGAGGCGGAGGCCTTTCAAGAGGCGTTCGAAAATTCTGCGTCTCTTCGTTAAACAGTCACTGTCTCGAAACATCTGCGCCACTCTTCGCTCTTCGATTTGCTCTCCGGAGACGTTACTTGTGCCATCTCTTTCAACGGCATGATCTCCTGTTACAAAGCGCAATTTTGTGCATTCTGAAAATATTCGCCAGATTTTGGCCAATATGTCATGAGAACATGAAGTGGAAAGGGGTATACTAAATTTAAGCTTCAAAGGCATCGCCTTAAAGTTGCTAATAAGAGGCGCATTCCTTTCAAGAGGCGTTCGAAAATTCTGCGTCTCTTCGTTAAACAGTCACTGTCTCGAAACATCTGCGCCACTCCTCGCTCTTCGATTTGCTCTCCGGAGACGTTACTTGTGCCATCTCTTTCAACGGCATGATCTCCTGTTACAAAGCGCAATTTTGTGCATTCTGAAAATATTCGCCAGATTTTGGCCAATATAACATGAGAACATGAAGTGGAATGAGGTATACTAAATTTCAGCTTCAAAGGCATCGCCGTAAAGTTGCTAATAAGATGCGCAGGCCTTTCAAGAGGCGTTCGAAAATTCTGCGTCTCTTCGTTAAACAGTCACTGTCTCGAAACATCTGCGCCACTTCTCGCTCCTTGATTTGCTCTCCGGAGACGTTACTTTGTGCCATCCCTTTCGACGGCATGTTCTCCTGTTACAAAGCCCAATTTTGTGCATTCTGAAAATTTTGGCCAAATTTTGGCCAATGTATGAGGAGAACATGAAGTGGAAAGAGGTATACTAAATTTAAGCTTCAAAGGCATCGCCTTAAAGTTGCTAATAAGAGGCGCATTCCTTTCAAGAGGCGTTCGAAAATTCTGCGTCTCTTCGTTAAACAGTCACTGTCTCGAAACACATGCGCCACTTCTCGCTCTTTGATTTGCTCTCCGGAGACGTTACTTTGGGCCATCTCTTTCGACGGCATGTTCTCCTGTTACAAATCCCAATTTTGGGCATTCTGAAAATTTTCGCCAAATTTTGGCCAATGTATCAGGAGAACATGCAGTGGAAAGAGGTACACTAAATTTCAGCTTCAAAGGCATCGCCTTAAAGTTGGAAATAAGAGGCGGAGGCCTTTCAAGAGGCGTTCGAAAATTCTGCGTCTCTTCGTTAAACAGTCACTGTCTCGAAACATCTGCGCCACTCTTCGCTCTTCGATTTGCTCTCCGGAGACGTTACTTGGGCCATCTCTTTCGACGGCATGTTCTCCTGTTACAAAGCCCAATTTTGGGCATTCTGAAAATTTTCGCCAAATTTTGGCCAATGTATCAGGAGAACATGCAGTGGAAAGAGGTACACTAAATTTCAGCTTCAAAGGCATCGCCTTAAAGTTGCTAATAAGAGGCGCATTCCTTTCAAGAGGCGTTCGAAAATTCTGCGTCTCTTCGTTAAACAGTCACTGTCTCGAAACATCTGCGCCACTCCTCGCTCTTCGATTTGCTCTCCGGAGACGTTACTTGTGCCATCTCTTTCAACGGCATGATCTCCTGTTACAAAGCGCAATTTTGTGCATTCTGAAAATATTCGCCAGATTTTGGCCAATATAACATGAGAACATGAAGTGGAATGAGGTATACTAAATTTCAGCTTCAAAGGCATCGCCGTAAAGTTGCTAATAAGATGCGCAGGCCTTTCAAGAGGCGTTCGAAAATTCTGCGTCTCTTCGTTAAACAGTCACTGTCTCGAAACATCTGCGCCACTTCTCGCTCCTTGATTTGCTCTCCGGAGACGTTACTTTGTGCCATCCCTTTCAACGGCATGATCTCCTGTTACAAACCGCAATTTTGTGCATTCTGAAAATATTCGCCAGATTTTGGCCAATATATCATGAGAACATGAAGTGGAAAGAGGTATACTAAATTTCAGGTTCAAGTGCATCGCCTTAAAGTTGCCAATAAGAGGCGCAGGCCTTTCAAGAGGTGTTCGAAAATTCTGCGTCTCTTCGTTAGACAGTCACTGTCTCGAAACATCTGCGCCACTACTCGCTCTTTGATTTGTTCTCCGGAGACGTTACTTTGTGCCATCCCTTTCGACGGCATGTTCTACTGTTACAAAGCCCAATTTTGTGCATTCTGAAAATTTTGGCCAAATTTTGGCCAATATATCATGAGAACATGAAGTGGAAAGCGGTATACTAAATTTAAGCTTCAAAGGCATCGCCTTAAAGTTGCTAATAAGAGGCGCATTCCTTTCAAGAGGCGTTCGAAAATTCTGCGTCTCTTCGTTAAACAGTCACTGTCTCGAAACACATGCGCCACTTCTCGCTCTTTGATTTGCTCTCCGGAGACGTTACTTTGGGCCATCTCTTTCGACGGCATGTTCTCCTGTTACAAAGCCCAATTTTGGGCATTCTGAAAATTTTCGCCAAATTTTGGCCAATGTATCAGGAGAACATGCAGTGGAAAGAGGTACACTAAATTTCAGCTTCAAAGGCATCGCCTTAAAGTTGGAAATAAGAGGCGGAGGCTTTTCAAGAGGCGTTCGAAAATTCTGAGTCTCTTCGTTAAGCAGTCACTGTCTCGAAACATCTGCGCCACTTCTCGCTCATTGATTTGCTCTCCGGAGACGTTACTTTGTGCCATCCCTTTCGACAGCATGTTCTCCTGTTACAAAGCGCAATTTTGTGCATTCTGAAAATTCTCGCCAGATTTTGGCCAATATATCATGAGAACATGAAGTGGAAAGGGGTATACTAAATTTAAGCTTCAAAGGCATCGCCCTTAAAGTTGCTAATAAGAGGCGCATTCCTTTCAAGAGGCGTTCGAAAATTCTGCGTCTCTTCGTTAAACAGTCACTGTCTCGAAACACATGCGCCACTTCTCGCTCTTTGATTTGCTCTCCGGAGACGTTACTTTGGGCCATCTCTTTCGACGGCATGTTCTCCTGTTACAAAGCCCAATTTTGGGCATTCTGAAAATTTTCGCCAAATTTTGGCCAATGTATCAGAGAACATGCAGTGGAAAGAGGTACACTAAATTTCAGCTTCAAAGGCATCGCCTTAAAGTTGCTAATAAGAGGCGCATTCCTTTCAAGAGGCGTTCGAAAATTCTGCGTCTCTTCGTTAAACAGTCACTGTCTCGAAACATCTGCGCCACTCCTCGCTCTTCGATTTGCTCTCCGGAGACGTTACTTGTGCCATCTCTTTCAACGGCATGATCTCCTGTTACAAAGCGCAATTTTGTGCATTCTGAAAATATTCGCCAGATTTTGGCCAATATAACATGAGAACATGAAGTGGAATGAGGTATACTAAATTTCAGCTTCAAAGGCATCGCCGTAAAGTTGCTAATAAGATGCGCAGGCCTTTCAAGAGGCGTTCGAAAATTCTGCGTCTCTTCGTTAAACAGTCACTGTCTCGAAACATCTGCGCCACTTCTCGCTCCTTGATTTGCTCTCCGGAGACGTTACTTTGTGCCATCCCTTTCAACGGCATGATCTCCTGTTACAAACCGCAATTTTGTGCATTCTGAAAATATTCGCCAGATTTTGGCCAATATATCATGAGAACATGAAGTGGAAAGAGGTATACTAAATTTCAGGTTCAAGTGCATCGCCTTAAAGTTGCCAATAAGAGGCGCAGGCCTTTCAAGAGGTGTTCGAAAATTCTGCGTCTCTTCGTTAGACAGTCACTGTCTCGAAACATCTGCGCCACTACTCGCTCTTTGATTTGTTCTCCGGAGACGTTACTTTGTGCCATCCCTTTCGACGGCATGTTCTACTGTTACAAAGCCCAATTTTGTGCATTCTGAAAATTTTGGCCAAATTTTGGCCAATATATCATGAGAACATGAAGTGGAAAGCGGTATACTAAATTTAAGCTTCAAAGGCATCGCCTTAAAGTTGCTAATAAGAGGCGCATTCCTTTCAAGAGGCGTTCGAAAATTCTGCGTCTCTTCGTTAAACAGTCACTGTCTCGAAACACATGCGCCACTTCTCGCTCTTTGATTTGCTCTCCGGAGACGTTACTTTGGGCCATCTCTTTCGACGGCATGTTCTCCTGTTACAAAGCCCAATTTTGGGCATTCTGAAAATTTTCGCCAAATTTTGGCCAATGTATCGGAGAACATGCAGTGGAAAGAGGTACACTAAATTTCAGCTTCAAAGGCATCGCCGTAAAGTTGCTAATAAGATGCGCAGGCCTTTCAAGAGGCGTTCGAAAATTCTGCGTCTCTTCGTTAAACAGTCACTGTCTCGAAACATCTGCGCCACTTCTCGCTCCTTGATTTGCTCTCCGGAGACGTTACTTTGTGCCATCCCTTTCAACGGCATGATCTCCTGTTACAAACCGCAATTTTGTGCATTCTGAAAATATTCGCCAGATTTTGGCCAATATATCATGAGAACATGAAGTGGAAAGAGGTATACTAAATTTCAGGTTCAAATGCATCGCCTTAAAGTTGCCAATAAGAGGCGCAGGCCTTTCAAGAGGTGTTCGAAAATTCTGCGTCTCTTCGTTAGACAGTCACTGTCTCGAAACATCTGCGCCACTACTCGCTCTTTGATTTGTTCTCCGGAGACGTTACTTTGTGCCATCCCTTTCGACGGCATGTTCTCCTGTTACAAAGCCCAATTTTGTGCATTCTGAAAATTTTGGCCAAATTTTGGCCAATGTATGAGGAGAACATGCAGTGGAAAGAGGTACACTAAATTTCAGCTTCAAAGGCATCGTCTTAAAGTTGGAAATAAGAGGCGGAGGCCTTTCAAGAGGCGTTCGAAAATTCTGCGTCTCTTCGTTAAACAGTCACTGTCTCGAAACATCTGCGCCACTCTTCGCTCTTCGATTTGCTCTCCGGAGACGTTACTTGTGCCATCTCTTTCAACGGCATGATCTCCTGTTACAAAGCCCAATTTTGTGCATTCTGAAAATTTTGGCCAAATTTTGGCCAATGTATGAGGAGAACATGCAGTGGAAAGAGGTACACTAAATTTCAGCTTCAAAGGCATCGCCTTAAAGTTGCTAATAAGAGGCGCATTCCTTTCAAGAGGCGTTCGAAAATTCTGAGTCTCTTCGTTAAGCAGTCACTGTCTCGAAACATCTGCGCCACTTCTCGCTCATTGATTTGCTCTCGGAGACGTTACTTTGTGCCATCCTTTCGACAGCATGTTCTCCTGTTACAAAGCGCAATTTTGTGCATTCTGAAAAATTCGCCAGATTTTGGCCAATATATCATGAGAACATGAAGTGGAAAGGGGTATACTAAATTTAAGCTTCAAAGGCATGGCCTTAAAGTTGGAAATAAGAGGCGGAGGCCTTTCAAGAGGCGTTCGAAAATTCTGCGTCTCTTCGTTAAACAGTCACTGTCTCGAAACATCTGCGCCACTCTTCGCTCTTCGATTTGCTCTCCGGAGACGTTACTGTGTGCCATCTCTTTCAACGGCATGATCTCCTGTTACAAAGCCCAATTTTGTGCATTCTGAAATTTTGGCCAAATTTTGGCCAATGTATGAGGAGAACATGCAGTGGAAAGAGGTACACTAAATTTCAGCTTCAAATGCATCGCCTTAAAGTTGCTAATAAGAGGCGCATTCCTTTCAAGAGGCGTTCGAAAAATTCTGCGTCTCTTCGTTAAACAGTCACTGTCTCGAAACATCTGCGCCACTCCTCGCTCTTCGATTTGCTCTCCGGAGACGTTACTTGTGCCATCTCTTTCAACGGCATGATCTCCTGTTACAAAGCGCAATTTTGTGCATTCTGAAAATATTCGCCAGATTTTGGCCAATATAACATGAGAACATGAAGTGGAATGAGGTATACTAAATTTCAGCTTCAAAGGCATCGCCGTAAGTTGCT
>NW_027485114.1:0-54314 GCF_050908995.1 Andrena cerasifolii | reverse complement strand
TATTAGAACCGATATTCAAAAACCGATATTGAAAACCAAATATTGAAAAACTGATATCGAAAAACTGATATTGAAAAACCGATATTGAATCCGATAATAGAACCGATATTCAAAAACCGATATTGTAAAACCAATATTGAAAAACCTATATCGAAAAACTGATATTGCAAAAACGATATTGAATCCGATATTAGAACCGATATTGAAAAACCGATATTGTAAAACAAATATTGAAAAACTGATATCGAAAAACTGATATTGAAAAACCGATATTGAAAAACCTATATCGAAAAACTGATATTGCAAAACCGATATTAAATCCGATATTAGAACCGATATTGTAAAACAAATATTGAAAAACTGATATCGAAAAACTGATATTGAAAAACCGATATTGAAAAACCGATATTGAAAAACCGATATTGAAAAACCTATATCGAAAAACTGATATTGCAAAACCGATATTGAATCCGATATTAGAACCGATATTGTAAAACAAATATTGAAAAACTGATATCGAAAAACTGATATTGAAAAACCGATATTAAAAAACTGATATCGAAAAACTGATATTGAAAAACCGATATTGAAAAACCGATATTGAAACCGATATTAGAACCGATATTGAAAAACCGATATTGAAAAACCGATATTGAAAAAGCGATATTGTAAAACTGATATGGAAAAACCGATATTGAATCCGATAATAGAACCGATATTCAAAAACCGATATTGGAGAACAAATATTGAAAAACTGATATCGAAAAACTGAAATTGAAAAACCGATATTGAATCCGATATTAGAACCGATATTGAAAAACCGATATTGTAAAACAAATATTGAAAAACAGATATCGAAAAACTGATATTGAAAAACCGATATTGAAAAACCTATATAGAAAAACTGATATTGCAAAACCGATATTGAATCCGATATTAGAACCGAAATTGTAAAACAAATATTGAAAAACTGATATCGAAAAACTGATATTGAAAAACCGATATTAAAAAACTGATATCGAAAAACTGATATTGAAAAACCGATATTGAAAAACCGATATTGAAACCGATATTAGAACCGATATTGAAAAACCGGTATTGAAAAACCGATATTGAAAAACCTATATCGAAAAACTGATATTGCAAAACCGATATTGAATCCGATATTAGAACCGATATTGAAAAACCTATATTGTAAAACAAATATTGAAAAACTGATATTGAAAAACCGATTTTGAAAAACAAATATTGAAAAACCTATATCGAAAAACTGATATTGCAAAACCGATATTGAATCCGATATTAGAACCGATATTGAAAAACCGATATTGTAAAACAAATATTGAAAAACTGATATCGAAAAACTGATATTGCAAAACTGATATTGAAAAACCGATATTCAATCCGATATTAGAACCGATATTGTAAAACAAATATTGAAAAACTGATATCGAAAAACTGATATTGAAAAACCGATATTGAAAAACCGATATTGAAAAACCTATATCGAAAAACTGATATTGCAAAAAAGATATTGAATCCGATATTAGAACCGATATTGAAAAACCGATATTGTAAAACAAATATTGAAAAACTGATATCGAAAAACTGATATTGAAAAACCGATATTGAAAAACCGATATTGAAAAACCTATATCGAAAAACTGATATTGCAAAACTGATATTGAAAAACCGATATTCAATCCGATATTAGAACCGATATTGTAAAACAAATATTGAAAAACTGATATCGAAAAACTGATATTGAAAAACCGATATTGAAAAACCGATATTGAAAAACCTATATCGAAAAACTGATATTGCAAAAAAGATATTGAATCCGATATTAGAACCGATATTGAAAAACCGATATTGTAAAACAAATATTGAAAAACTGATATCGAAAAACTGATATTGAAAAACCGATATTGAAAAACCGATATTGAAAAACCTATATCGAAAAACTGATATTGCAAAACCGATATTGAATCCGATATTAGAACCGATATTGAAAAACCGATATTGAAAAACTGATATTGAAAAACCGATATTGAAAAACCGATATTGAAACCGATATTAGAACCGATATTGAAAAACCGATATTGTAAAACAAATATTGAAAAACTGATATCGAAAAACTGATATTGAAAAACCGATATTGAAAAACCGATATTGAAAAACTGATATCGAAAAACTGATATTGAAAAACCGATATTGAAAAACTGATATCGAAAAACTGATATTGCAAAACCGATATTGAAAAACCGATATTCAATCCGATATCAGAACCGATATTCAAAAACCGATATTGAAAACCGATATTAGAACCGATATTGAAAAACCGATATTGTAAAACAAATATTGAAAAACCTATATCGAAAAACTGATATTGAAAAACCGATATTGAAAAACCGATATTGAAAACCGATATTGAAAAACCGATATTGAATCCGATATCAGAACCCATATTCAAAAACCGATATTGGAGAACAAATATTGAAAAACTGATATCGATAAACTGATATTGATAAACCGATATTAAAAAACTGATATCGAAAAACTGATATTGAAAAATCGATATTGAAAAACCGATATTGAAAAACCGATATTGAAAAACCTATATCGAAAAACTGATATTGCAAAACCGATATTGAATCCGATATTAGAACCGATATTGAAAAACCGATATTGTAAAGCAAATATTGAAAAACTGATATTGAAAAACCGATTTTGAAAAACAAATATTGAAAAACCTATATCGAAAAACTGATATTGCAAAACCGATATTGAATCCGATATTAGAACCGATATTAGAACCGATATTGAAAAACCGATATTGTAAAACAAATATTGAAAAACTGATATCGAAAAACTGATATTGAAAAACCGATACTGAAAAACCGATATTGAAAAACTGATATCGAAAAACTGATATTGAAAAACCGATATTGAAAAACCGATATTGAATCCGATATTAGAACCGATATTCAAAAACCGATATTGGAGAACAAATATTGAAAAACCGATATTGAAAAACAAATATTGAAAAACTGATATCGCAAAACTGATATTGAAAAACCGATATTGAAAAACCGATATTGAATCCGATATTAGAACCGATATTGAAAAACCGATGTTGGAGAACAAATATTGAAAAACTGATATTGAAAAACCGATTTTGAAAAACAAAGATTGAAAAACTGATATCGAAAAACTGATATTGAAAAACCGATTTTGAAAAACAAAGATTGAAAAACTGATATCGAAAAACTGATATTGAAAAACCGATATTGAATCCGATATTAGATCCGATATTCAAAAACCGATATTGGAGAACAAATATTGAAAAAATGATATCGAAAAACTGATATTGAAAAACCGATATTGAATCCGATATTAGATCCGATATTCAAAAACCGATATTGGAGAACAAATATTGAAAAAATGATATCGAAAAACTGATATTGCAAAACCGATATTGAATCCGATATTAGAACCGATATTGTAAAACAAATATTGAAAAACTGTTATCGAAAAACTGATATTGAAAAACCGATATTAAAAAACTGATATCGAAAAACTGATATTGAAAAACCGATATTGAAAAACCGATATTGAAACCGATATTAGAACCGATATTGAAAAACCGATATTCAAAAAGCGATATTGTAAAACTGATATGGAAAAACCGATATTGAATCCGATATTAGAACCGATATTGAAAAACCGATATTGTAAAACAAATATTGAAACACAGATATCGAAAAACTGATATTGAAAAACCGATATTGAAAAACCTATATCGAAAAACTGATATTGCAAAACCGATATTGAATCCGATATTAGAACCGATATTGTAAAACAAATATTGAAAAACTGATATCGAAAAACTGATATTGAAAAACCGATATTAAAAAACTGATATCGAAAAACTGATATTGAAAAACCGATATTGAAAAACCGATATTGAAACCGATATTAGAACCGATATTGAAAAACCGATATTGAAAAACCTATATCGAAAAACTGATATTGCAAAACCGATATTGAATCCGATATTAGAACCGATATTGAAAAACCTATAATGTAAAACAAATATTGAAAAACTGATATTGAAAAACCGATTTTGAAAAACAAATATTGAAAAACCTATATCGAAAAACTGATATTGCAAAACCGATATTGAATCCGATATTAGAACCGATATTGAAAAACCGATATTGTAAAACAAATATTGAAAAACTGATATCGAAAAACTGATATTGCAAAACTGATATTGAAAAACCGATATTCAATCCGATATTAGAACCGATATTGTAAAACAAATATTGAAAAACTGATATCGAAAAACTGATATTGAAAAACCGATATTAAAAAACTGATATCGAAAAACTGATATTGAAAAACCGATATTGAAAAACCGATATTGAAACCGATATTAGAACCGATATTGAAAAACCGATATTGAAAAACCGATATTGAAAAACCTATATCGAAAAACTGATATTGCAAAACCGATATTGAATCCGATATTAGAACCGATATTGAAAAACCGATATTGTAAAACAAATATTGAAAAACTGATATTGAAAAACCGATTTTGAAAAACCGATATTGAAAAACCGTTATTGAAACCGATATTAGAACCGATATTGAAAAACCGATATTCAAAAAGCGATATTGTAAAACTGATATGGAAAAACCGATATTGAATCCGATAATAGAACCGATATTCAAAAACCGATATTGGAGAACAAATATTGAAAAACTGATATCGAAAAACTGAAATTGAAAAACCGATATTGAATCCGATATTAGAACCGATATTGAAAAACCGATATTGTAAAACAAATATTGAAACACAGATATCGAAAAACTGATATTGAAAAACCGATATTAAAAAACTGATATCGAAAAACTGATATTGAAAAACCGATATTGAAAAACCGATATTGAAACCGATATTAGAACCGATATTGAAAAACCGATATTGAAAAACCTATATCGAAAAACTGATATTGCGAAACCGATATTGAATCCGATATTAGAACCGATATTGAAAAACCTATAATGTAAAACAAATATTGAAAAACTGATATTGAAAAACCGATTTTGAAAAACAAATATTGAAAAACCTATATCGAAAAACTGATATTGCAAAACCGATATTGAATCCGATATTAGAACCGATATTGAAAAACCGATATTGTAAAACAAATATTGAAAAACTGATATCGAAAAACTGATATTGCAAAACTGATATTGAAAAACCGATATTCAATCCGATATTAGAACCGATATTGTAAAACAAATATTGAAAAACTGATATCGAAAAACTGACATTGAAAAACCGATATTAAAAAACTGATATCGAAAAACTGATATTGAAAAACCGATATTGAAAAACCGATATTGAAACCGATATTAGAACCGATATTGAAAAACCGATATTGAAAAACCGATATTGAAAAACCTATATCGAAAAACTGATATTGCAAAACCGATATTGAATCCGATATTAGAACCGATATTGAAAAACCGATATTGTAAAACAAATATTGAAAAACTGATATTGAAAAACCGATTTTGAAAAACAAATATCGAAAAACCTATATCGAAAAACTGATATTGCAAAACCGATATTGAATCCGATATTAGAACCGATATTGAAAAACCGATATTGTAAAACAAATATTGAAAGACTGATATCGAAAAACTGATATTGAAAAACCGATATTGAAAAACCGATATTGAAAAACCGATATTGAAAAACTGATATCGAAAAACTGATATTGCAAAACTGATATTGAAAAACCGATATTCAATCCGATATTAGAACCGATATTGTAAAACAAATATTGAAAAACTGATATCGAAAAACTGATATTGAAAAACCGATATTAAAAAACTGATATCCAAAAACTGTTATTGAAAAACCGATATTGAAAAACCGATATTGAAACCGATATTAGAACAAATATTGAAAAACTGATATCGATAAACTGATATTGAAAAACCGATATTAAAAAACTGATATCGAAAAACTGATATTGAAAAACCGATATTGAAAAACCGATATTGAAACCGATATTAGAACCGATATTGAAAAACCGATATTGAAAAACCTATATCGAAAAACTGATATTGCAAAACCGATATTGAATCCGATATTAGAACCGATATTGAAAAACCGATATTGTAAAACAAATATTGAAAAACTGATATTGAAAAACCGATTTTGAAAAACAAATATTGAAAAACCTATATCGAAAAACTGATATTGCAAAACCGATATTGAATCCGATATTAGAACCGATATTGAAAAACCGATATTTTAAAACAAATATTGAAAGACTGATATCGAAAAACTGATATTGAAAAACCGATATTGAAAAACCGATATTGAAAAACCTATATCGAAAAACTGATATTGCAAAAAAGATATTGAATCCGATATTAGAACCGATATTGAAAAACCGATATTGTAAAACAAATATTGAAAAACTGATATCGAAAAACTGATATTGAAAAACCGATATTGAAAAACCGATATTGAAAAACCTATATCGAAAAACTGATATTGCAAAACCGATATTGAATCCGATATTAGAACCGATATTGAAAAACCGATATTGAAACCGATATTAGAACCGATATTGAAAAACCGATATTGTAAAACAAATATTGAAAAACTGATATCGAAAAACTGATATCGAAAAACTGATATTGAAAAACCGATATTGAAAAACTGATATCGAAAAACTGATATTGAAAAACCGATATTGAAAAACTGATATCGAAAAACTGATATTGCAAAACCGATATTCAATCCGATATCAGAACCGATATTCAAAAACCGATATTGAAAACCGATATTAGAACCGATATTGAAAAACCGATATTGAAAAACCGATATTGAAAAACCTATATCGAAAAACTGATATTGCAAAACCGATATTGAATCCGATATTAGAACCGATATTGAAAAACCGATATTGTAAAACAAATATTGAAAAACTGATATTGAAAAACCGATTTTGAAAAACAAATATTGAAAAACCTATATCGAAAAACTGATATTGCAAAACCGATATTAAAAAACTGATATCGAAAAACTGATATTGAAAAACCGATATTGAAAAACCGATATTGAAACCGATATTAGAACCGATATTGAAAAACCGATATTGAAAAACCTATATCGAAAAACTGATATTGCAAAACCGATATTGAATCCGATATTAGAACCGATATTGAAAAACCGATATTGTAAAACAAATATTGAAAAACTGATATTGAAAAACCGATTTTGAAAAACAAATATTGAAAAACCTATATCGAAAAACTGATATTGCAAAAAAGATATTGAATCCGATATTAGAACCGATATTGAAAAACCGATATTGTAAAACAAATATTGAAAAACTGATATCGAAAAACTGATATTGAAAAACCGATATTGAAAAACCGATATTGAAAAACCTATATCGAAAAACTGATATTGCAAAACCGATATTGAATCCGATATTAGAACCGATATTGAAAAACCGATATTGAAAAACTGATATTGAAAAACCGATATTGAAAAACCGATATTGAAACCGATATTAGAACCGATATTGAAAAACCGATATTGTAAAACAAATATTGAAAAACTGATATCGAAAAACTGATATTGAAAAACCGATATTGAAAAACCGATATTGAAAAACTGATATCGAAAAACTGATATTGAAAAACCGATATTGAAAAACTGATATCGAAAAACTGATATTGCAAAACCGATATTGAAAAACCGATATTCAATCCGATATCAGAACCGATATTCAAAAACCGATATTGAAAACCGATATTAGAACCGATATTGAAAAACCGATATTGTAAAACAAATATTGAAAAACCTATATCGAAAAACTGATATTGAAAAACCGATATTGAAAAACCGATATTGAAAACCGATATTGAAAAACCGATATTGAATCCGATATCAGAACCGATATTCAAAAACCGATATTGGAGAACAAATATTGAAAAACTGATATCGATAAACTGATATTGATAAACCGATATTAAAAAACTGATATCGAAAAACTGATATTGAAAAACCGATATTGAAAAACCGATATTGAATCCGATATTAGAACCGATATTCAAAAACCGATATTGGAGAACAAATATTGAAAAAACCGATATTGAATAACAAATATTGAAAAACTGATATCGCAAAACTGATATTGAAAAACCGATATTGAAAAACCGATATTGAATCCGATATTAGAACCGATATTGAAAAAACAATATTGGAGAACAAATATTGAAAAACTGATATTGAAAAACCGATTTTGAAAAACAAATATTGAAAAACTGATATCGAAAAACTGATATTGAAAAACCGATATTGAATCCGATATTAGAACCGATATTCAAAAACCGATATTGGAGAACAAATATTGAAAAAATGATATTGAATAACCTATATTGAAAAACCGATATTGAAAAACCGATATTGAGAAACCGATATTGATTCCGATAATAGAACCGATATTCAAAAACCGATATTGTAAAACCAATATTGAAAAACCTATATCGAAAAACTGATATTGCAAAAACGATATTGAATCCGATATTAGAACCGATATTGAAAAACCGATATTGTAAAACAAATATTGAAAAACTGATATCGAAAAACTGATATTGAAAAGCCGATATTGAAAAACCTATATCGAAAAACTGATATTGCAAAACCGATATTGAATCCGATATTAGAACCGATATTGTAAAACAAATATTGAAAAACTGATATCGAAAAACTGATATTGAAAAACCGATATTGAAAAACCGATATTGAAAAACCTATATCGAAAAACTGATATTGCAAAACCGATATTGAATCCGATATTAGAACCGATATTGTAAAACAAATATTGAAAAACTGATATCGAAAAACTGATATTGAAAAACCGATATTAAAAAACTGATTTCGAAAAACTAATATTGAAAAACCGATATTGAAAAACCGATATTGAAAAAGCGATATTGTAAAACTGATATGGAAAAACCGATATTGAATCCGATAATAGAACCGATATTCAAAAACCGATATTGGAGAACAAATATTGAAAAACTGATATCGAAAAACTGATATTGAAAAACCGATATTGAATCCGATATTAGAACCGATATTGAAAAACCGATATGGTAAAACAAATATTGAAAAACAGATATCGAAAAACTGATATTGAAAAACCGATATTGTAAAACCTATATCGAAAAACTGATATTGCAAAACCGATATTGAATCCGATATTAGAACCGATATTGTAAAACAAATATTGAAAAACTGATATCGAAAAACTGATATTGAAAAACCGATATTAAAAAACTGATATCGAAAAACTGATATTGAAAAACCGATATTGAAAAACTGATATTGAAAAACCGATATTCAATCCGATATTAGAACCGATATTGTAAAACAAATATTGAAAAACTGATATCGAAAAACTGATATCGAAAAACTGATATTGAAAAACCGATATTGAATATCCGATAATAGAACCGATATTCAAAAACCGATATTGTAAAACCAATATTGAAAAACCTATATCGAAAAACTGATATTGCAAAAACGGATATTGAATCCGATATTAGAACCGATATTGAAAAACCGATATTGTAAAACAAATATTTGAAAAACTGATATCGAAAAACTGATATTGAAAAACCGATATTAAAAAACTGATATCGAAAAACTGATATTGAAAAACCGATATTGAAAACCGATTTTGAAAAACCGATTTGAAACCGATATTAGAACCGATATTGAAAAACCGATATTGAAAAACCTATATCGAAAAAACTGATATTGCAAAACCGATATTGAATCCGATATTAGAACCGATATTGAAAAACCTATATTGTAAAACAAATATTGAAAAACTGATATTGAAAACCGATTTTGAAAAACAAATATTGAAAAACAAATATTGAAAAACCTATATCGAAAAACTGATATTGAATCCGATATTAGAACCGATATTGAAAAACCGATATTGTTAAACAAATATTGAAAAACTGATATCGAAAAACTGATATTGCAAAACTGATATTGAAAAACCGATATTCAATCCGATATTAGAACGATATTGTAAAACAAATATTGAAAAACTGATATCGAAAAACTGATATCGAAAAACTGATATTGAAAAACCGATATTGAATCCGATAATAGAACCGATATTCAAAAACCGATATTGTAAAACCAATATTGAAAAACCTATATCGAAAAACTGATATTGCAAAAACGATATTGAATCCGATATTAGAACCGATATTGAAAAACCGATATTGTAAAACAAATATTGAAAAACTGATATCGAAAAACTGATATTGAAAAACCGATATTAAAAAACTGATATCCAAAAACTGTTATTGAAAAACCGATATTGAAAACCGATATTGAAACCGATATTAGAACAAATATTGAAAAACTGATATCGATAAACTGATATTGAAAAACCGATATTAAAAAACTGATATCGAAAAACTGATATTGAAAAACCGATATTGAAAAACCGATATTGAAACCGATATTAGAACCGATATTGAAAAACCGATATTGAAAAACCTATATCGAAAAACTTGCTATTGCAAACCGATATTGAATCCGATATTAGAACCGATATTGAAAACCGATATTGTAAAACAAATATTGAAAAACTGATATTGAAAACCGATTTTGAAAAACAAATATTGAAAAACCTATATCGAAAAACTGATATTGCAAACCGATATTGAATCCGATATTAGAACCGATATTGAAAAACCGATATTTTAAAACAAATATTGAAAGACTGATATCGAAAAACTGATATTGAAAACCGATATTGAAAAACCGATATTGAAAAACCTATATCGAAAAACTGATATTGCAAAAAAGATATTGAATCCGATATTAGAACCGATATTGAAAAACCGATATTGTAAAACAAATATTGAAAAAACTGATATCGAAAAACTGATATTGAAAAACCGATATTGAAAAACCGATATTGAAAAACCTATATCGAAAAACTGATATTGCAAAACCGATATTGAATCCGATATTAGAACCGATATTGAAAAACCGATATTGAAACCGATATTAGAACCGATATTGAAAAACCGATATTGTAAAACAAATATTGAAAACTGATATCGAAAAACTGATATCGAAAAACTGATATTGAAAAACCGATATTGAAAACTGATATCGAAAAACTGATATTGAAAAACCGATATTGAAAAACTGATATCGAAAAACTGATATTGCAAAACCGATATTCAATCCGATATCAGAACCGATATTCAAAAACCGATAATTGAAAACCGATATTAGAACCGATATTGAAAAACCGATATTGAAAAACCGATATTGAAAAACCTATATCGAAAAACTGATATTGCAAAACCGATATTGAATCCGATATTAGAACCGATATTGAAAAACCGATATTGTAAAACAAATATTGAAAAACTGATATTGAAAAACCGATTTTGAAAAACAAATATTGAAAAAACCTATATCGAAAAACTGATATTGCAAAACCGATATTAAAAAACTGATATCGAAAAACTGATATTGAAAAACCGAATATTGAAAAACCGATATTGAAACCGATATTAGAACCGATATTGAAAAACCGATATTGAAAAACCTATATCGAAAAACTGATATTGCAAAACCGATATTGAATCCGATATTAGAACCGATATTGAAAAACCGATATTGTAAAACAAATATTGAAAAACTGATATTGAAAAACCGATTTTGAAAAACAAATATTGAAAAACCTATATCGAAAAACTGATATTGCAAAACCGATATTGAATCCGATATTAGAACCGATATTGAAAAACCGATATTTTAAAACAAATATTGAAAGACTGATATCGAAAAACTGATATTGAAAAACCGATATTGAAAAACTGATATTGCAAAACCGATATTGAATCCGATATTAGAACCGATATTGAAAAACCGATATTGTAAAACAAATATTGAAAAACTGATATTGAAAAACCGATTTTGAAAAACAAATATTGAAAAACCTATATCGAAAAACTGATATTGCAAAACCGATATTGAATCCGATATTAGAACCGATATTGAAAAACCGATATTTTAAAACAAATATTGAAAGACTGATATCGAAAAACTGATATTGAAAAACCGATATTGAAAAACCGATATTGAAAAACCTATATCGAAAAACTGATATTGCAAAAAAGATATTGAATCCGATATTAGAACCGATATTGAAAAACCGATATTGTAAAACAAATATTGAAAAACTGATATCGAAAAACTGATATTGAAAAACCGATATTGAAAAACCGATATTGAAAAACCTATATCGAAAAACTGATATTGCAAAACCGATATTGAATCCGATATTAGAACCGATATTGAAAAACCGATATTGAAAAACTGATATTGAAAAACCGATATTGAAAAACCGATATTGAAACCGATATTAGAACCGATATTGAAAAACCGATATTGTAAAACAAATATTGAAAAACTGATATCGAAAAACTGATATTGAAAAACCGATATTGAAAAACCGATATTGAAAAACTGATATCGAAAAACTGATATTGAAAAACCGATATTGAAAAACTGATATCGAAAAACTGATATTGCAAAACCGATATTGAAAAACCGATATTCAATCCGATATCAGAACCGATATTCAAAAACCGATATTGAAAACCGATATTAGAACCGATATTGAAAAACCGATATTGTAAAACAAATATTGAAAAACCTATATCGAAAAACTGATATTGAAAAACCGATATTGAAAAACCGATATTGAAAACCGATATTGAAAAACCGATATTGAATCCGATATCAGAACCGATATTCAAAAACCGATATTGGAGAACAAATATTGAAAAACTGATATCGATAAACTGATATTGATAAACCGATATTAAAAAACTGATATCGAAAAACTGATATTGAAAAACCGATATTGAAAAACCGATATTGAATCCGATATTAGAACCGATATTCAAAAACCGATATTGGAGAACAAATATTGAAAAAACCGATATTGAATAACAAATATTGAAAAACTGATATCGCAAAACTGATATTGAAAAACCGATATTGAAAAACCGATATTGAATCCGATATTAGAACCGATATTGAAAAAACAATATTGGAGAACAAATATTGAAAAACTGATATTGAAAAACCGATTTTGAAAAACAAATATTGAAAAACTGATATCGAAAAACTGATATTGAAAAACCGATATTGAATCCGATATTAGAACCGATATACAAAAACCGATATTGGAGAACAAATATTGAAAAAATGATATTGAATAACCTATATTGAAAAACCGATATTGAAAAACCGATATTGAGAAACCGATATTGATTCCGATAATAGAACCGATATTCAAAAACCGATATTGTAAAACCAATATTGAAAAACCTATATCGAAAAACTGATATTGCAAAAACGATATTGAATCCGATATTAGAACCGATATTGAAAAACCGATATTGTAAAACAAATATTGAAAAACTGATATCGAAAAACTGATATTGAAAAGCCGATATTGAAAAACCTATATCGAAAAACTGATATTGCAAAACCGATATTGAATCCGATATTAGAACCGATATTGTAAAACAAATATTGAAAAACTGATATCGAAAAACTGATATTGAAAAACCGATATTGAAAAACCGATATTGAAAAACCTATATCGAAAAACTGATATTGCAAAACCGATATTGAATCCGATATTAGAACCGATATTGTAAAACAAATATTGAAAAACTGATATCGAAAAACTGATATTGAAAAACCGATATTAAAAAACTGATTTCGAAAAACTAATATTGAAAAACCGATATTGAAAAACCGATATTGAAAAAGCGATATTGTAAAACTGATATGGAAAAACCGATATTGAATCCGATAATAGAACCGATATTCAAAACCGATATTGGAGAACAAATATTGAAAAACTGATATCGAAAAACTGATATTGAAAAACCGATATTGAATCCGATATTAGAACCGATATTGAAAAACCGATATGGTAAAACAAATATTGAAAAACAGATATCGAAAAACTGATATTGAAAAACCGATATTGTAAAACCTATATCGAAAAACTGATATTGCAAAACCGATATTGAATCCGATATTAGAACCGATATTGTAAAACAAATATTGAAAAACTGATATCGAAAAACTGATATTGAAAAACCGATATTAAAAAACTGATATCGAAAAACTGATATTGAAAAACCGATATTGAAAAACTGATATTGAAAAACCGATATTCAATCCGATATTAGAACCGATATTGTAAAACAAATATTGAAAAACTGATATCGAAAAACTGATATCGAAAAACTGATATTGAAAAACCGATATTGAATCCGATAATAGAACCGATATTCAAAAACCGATATTGTAAAACCAATATTGAAAAACCTATATCGAAAAACTGATATTGCAAAAACGATATTGAATCCGATATTAGAACCGATATTGAAAAACCGATATTGTAAAACAAATATTGAAAAACTGATATCGAAAAACTGATATTGAAAAACCGATATTAAAAAACTGATATCGAAAAACTGATATTGAAAAACCGATATTGAAAAACCGATTTTGAAAAACCGATTTTGAAACCGATATTAGAACCGATATTGAAAAACCGATATTGAAAAACCTATATCGAAAAACTGATATTGCAAAACCGATATTGAATCCGATATTAGAACCGATATTGAAAAACCTATATTGTAAAACAAATATTGAAAAACTGATATTGAAAAACCGATTTTGAAAAACAAATATTGAAAAACAAATATTGAAAAACCTATATCGAAAAACTGATATTGAATCCGATATTAGAACCGATATTGAAAAACCGATATTGTTAAACAAATATTGAAAAACTGATATCGAAAAACTGATATTGCAAAACTGATATTGAAAAACCGATATTCAATCCGATATTAGAACCGATATTGTAAAACAAATATTGAAAAACTGATATCGAAAAACTGATATCGAAAAACTGATATTGAAAAACCGATATTGAATCCGATAATAGAACCGATATTCAAAAACCGATATTGTAAAACCAATATTGAAAAACCTATATCGAAAAACTGATATTGCAAAAACGATATTGAATCCGATATTAGAACCGATATTGAAAAACCGATATTGTAAAACAAATATTGAAAAACTGATATCGAAAAACTGATATTGAAAAACCGATATTGAAAAACCTATATCGAAAAACTGATATTGCAAAACCGATATTGAATCCGATATTAGAACCGATATTGTAAAACAAATATTGAAAAACTGATATCGAAAAACTGATATTGAAAAACCGATATTAAAAAAGTGATATCGAAAAACTGATATTGAAAAACCGATATTGAAAAACCGATATTGAAACCGATATTAGAACCGATATTGAAAAACCGATATTGAAAAACCGATATTGAAAAAGCGATATTGTAAAACTGATATGGAAAAACCGATATTGAATCCGATAATAGAACCGATATTCAAAAACCGATATTGGAGAACAAATATTGAAAAACTGATATCGAAAAACTGAAATTGAAAAACCGATATTGAATGCGATATTAGAACCGATATTGAAAAACCGATATTGAAAAACTGATATCGAAAAACTGATATTGAAAAACCGATATTGAAAAAGCGATATTGAATCCGATAATAGAACCGATATTCAAAAACCGATATTGTAAAACCAATATTGAAAAACCTATATCGAAAAACTGATATTGCAAAAACGATATTGAATCCGATATTGAAACCGATATTAGAACCGATATTCAAAAACCGATATTGAAAACCAAATATTGAAAAACTGATATCGAAAAACTGATATTGAAAAACCGATATTGAATCCGATAATAGAACCGATATTCAAAAACCGATATTGTAAAACCAATATTGAAAAACCTATATCGAAAAACTGATATTGCAAAAACGATATTGAATCCGATATTAGAACCGATATTGAAAAACCGATATTGTAAAACCGATATTGTAAAACAAATATTGAAAAACTGATATCGAAAAACTGATATTGAAAAACCGATATTGAAAAACCTATATCGAAAAACTGATATTGCAAAACCGATATTGAATCCGATATTAGAACCGATATTCAAAAACCGATATTGGAGAACAAATATTGAAAAACTGATATCGAAAAACTGATATTGAAAAACCGATATTGAATCCGATATTAGAACCGATATTGAAAAACCGATATGGTAAAACAAATATTGAAAAACAGATATCGAAAAACTGATATTGAAAAACCGATATTGAAAAACCTATATCGAAAAACTGATATTGCAAAACCGATATTGAATCCGATATTAGAACCGATATTGTAAAACAAATATTGAAAAACTGATATCGAAAAACTGATATTGAAAAACCGATATTAAAAAACTGATATCGAAAAACTGATATTGAAAAACCGATATTGAAAAACCGATTTTGATAAACCGATTTTGAAACCGATATTAGAACCGATATTGAAAAACCGATATTGAAAAACTGATATCGAAAAACTGATATTGAAAAACCGATATTGAAAAAGCGATATTGTAAAACCAATATTGAAAAACTTATATCGAAAAACTGATATTGAAAAACCGATATTGAAAAACCGATATTGAAACCGATATTAGAACCGATATTGAAAAACCGATATTGAAAAACCGATATTGAAAAACCTATATCGAAAAACTGATATTGCAAAACCGATATTGAATCCGATATTAGAACCGATATTGAAAAACCGATATTGTAAAACAAATATTGAAAAACTGATATTGAAAAACCGATTTTGAAAAACAAATATTGAAAAACCTATATCGAAAAACTGATATTGCAAAACCGATATTGAATCCGATATTAGAACCGATATTGAAAAACCGATATTTTAAAACAAATATTGAAAGACTGATATCGAAAAACTGATATTGAAAAACCGATATTGAAAAACCGATATTGAAAAACCTATATCGAAAAACTGATATTGCAAAAAAGATATTGAATCCGATATTAGAACCGATATTGAAAAACCGATATTGTAAAACAAATATTGAAAAACTGATATCGAAAAACTGATATTGAAAAACCGATATTGAAAAACCGATATTGAAAAACCTATATCGAAAAACTGATATTGCAAAACCGATATTGAATCCGATATTAGAACCGATATTGAAAAACCGATATTTTAAAACAAATATTGAAAGACTGATATCGAAAAACTGATATTGAAAAACCGATATTGAAAAACTGATATCGAAAAACTGATATTGCAAAACCGATATTGAAAAACCGATATTGAATCCGATATTAGAACCGATATTCAAAAACCGATATTGGAGAACAAATATTGAAAAACCGATATTGAAAAACAAATATTGAAAAACTGATATCGCAAAACTGATATTGAATCCGATATTAGAACCGATATTGTAAAACAAATATTGAAAAACTGATATCGAAAAACTGATATTGAAAAACCGATATTAAAACTGATATCGAAAAACTGATATTGAAAAACCGATATTGAAAAACCGATTTTGAAAAACCGATTTTGAAACCGATATTAGAACCGATATTGAAAAACCGATATTGAAAAACCGATATTGAAAAACCTATATCGAAAAACTGATATTGCAAAACCGATATTGAATCCGATATTAGAACCGATATTGTAAAACAAATATTGAAAAACTGATATCGAAAAACTGATATTGAAAAACCGATATTAAAAAACTGATATCGAAAAACTGATATTGAAAAACCGATATTGAAAAACCGATTTTGAAAAACCGATTTTGAAACCGATATTAGAACCGATATTGAAAAACCGATATTGAAAAACCGATATTGAAAAACCTATATCGAAAAACTGATATTGCAAAACCGATATTGAATCCGATATTAGAACCGATATTGAAAAACCGATATTTTAAAACAAATATTGAAAGACTGATATCGAAAAACTGATATTGAAAAACCGATATTGAAAAACTGATATCGAAAAACTGATATTGCAAAACCGATATTGAAAAACCGATATTGAATCCGATATTAGAACCGATATTCAAAAACCGATATTGGAGAACAAATATTGAAAAACCGATATTGAAAAACAAATATTGAAAAACTGATATCGCAAAACTGATATTGAATCCGATATTAGAACCGATATTGTAAAACAAATATTGAAAAACTGATATCGAAAAACTGATATTGAAAAACCGATATTAAAAAACTGATATCGAAAAACTGATATTGAAAAACCGATATTGAAAAACCGATTTTGAAAAACCGATTTTGAAACCGATATTAGAACCGATATTGAAAAACCGATATTGAAAAACCGATATTGAAAAACCTATATCGAAAAACTGATATTGCAAAACCGATATTGAATCCGATATTAGAACCGATATTGTAAAACAAATATTGAAAAACTGATATCGAAAAACTGATATTGAAAAACCGATATTAAAAAACTGATATCGAAAAACTGATATTGAAAAACCGATATTGAAAAACCGATTTTGAAAAACCGATTTTGAAACCGATATTAGAACCGATATTGAAAAACCGATATTGAAAAACCGATATTGAAAAACCTATATCGAAAAACTGATATTAAAAAACCGATATTGAATCAGATATTAGAACCGATATTGAAAAACCTATATTGTAAAACAAATATTGAAAAACTGATATTGAAAAACCGATTTTGAAAAACAAATATTGAAAAACAAATATTGAAAAACCTATATCGAAAAACTGATATTGAATCCGATATTAGAACCGATATTGAAAAACCGATATTGTAAAACAAATATTGAAAAACTGATATCGAAAAACTGATATTGCAAAACTGATATTGAAAAACCGATATTCAATCCGATATTAGAACCGATATTGTAAAACAAATATTGAAAAACTGATATCGAAAAACTGATATTGAAAAACCGATATTAAAAAACTGATATCGAAAAACTGATATTGAAAAACCGATATTGAAAAACCGATATTGAAACCGATATTAGAACCGATATTGAAAAACCGATATTGAAAAACCGATATTGAAAAACCGATATTGAAAAACCTATATCGAAAAACTGATATTGCAAAACCGATATTGAATCCGATATTAGAACCGATATTGAAAAACCGATATTGTAAAACAAATATTGAAAAACTGATATTGAAAAACCGATTTTGAAAAACAAATATTGAAAAACCTATATCGAAAAACTGATATTGCAAAACCGATATTGAATCCGATATTAGAACCGATATTGAAAAACCGATATTTTAAAACAAATATTGAAAGACTGATATCGAAAAACTGATATTGAAAAACCGATATTGAAAAACCGATATTGAAAAACCTATATCGAAAAACTGATATTGCAAAAAAGATATTGAATCCGATATTAGAACCGATATTGAAAAACCGATATTGTAAAACAAATATTGAAAAACTGATATCGAAAAACTGATATTGAAAAACCGATATTGAAAAACCGATATTGAAAAACCTATATCGAAAAACTGATATTGCAAAACCGATATTGAATCCGATATTAGAACCGATATTGAAAAACCGATATTTTAAAACAAATATTGAAAGACTGATATCCAAAAACTGATATTGAAAAACCGATATTGAAAAACTGATATCGAAAAACTGATATTGCAAAACCGATATTGAAAAACCGATATTGAATCCGATATTAGAACCGATATTCAAAAACCGATATTGGAGAACAAATATTGAAAAACCGATATTGAAAAACAAATATTGAAAAACTGATATCGCAAAACTGATATTGAATCCGATATTAGAACCGATATTGAAAAACCGATATTGAAAAACTGATATCGAAAAACGGATATTGAAAAACCGATATTGAAAAAGCGATATTGTAAAACCAATATTGAAAAACATATATCGAAAAACTGATATTGCAAAACCGATATTGAAAAACAAATATTGAAAAACTGATATCGAAAAACTGATATTGAAAAAGCGATATTGAAAAAGCGATATTGTAAAACTGATATGGAAAAACCGATATTGAATCCGATAATAGAACCGATATTGAAAAACCGATATTGAAAAACAAATATTGAAAAACTGATATCGAAAAACTAATATTGAAAAACCTATATCGAAAAACTGATATTGCAAAACCGATATTGAATCCGATATTAGAACCGATATTGAAAAACCGATATTGTAAAACAAATATTGAAAAACTGATATTGAAAAACCGATATTGAAAAAGCGATATTGTAAAACTGATATGGAAAAACCGATATTGAATCCGATAATAGAACCGATATTCAAAAACCGATATTGGAGAACAAATATTGAAAAACTGATATCGAAAAACTGATATTGAAAAACCTATATAGAAAAACTGATATTGCAAAACCGATATTGAATCCGATATTAGAACCGATATTGTAAAACAAATATTGAAAAACTGATATCGAAAAACTGATATTGAAAAACCGATATTAAAAAACTGATATCGAAAAACTGATATTGAAAAACCGATATTGAAAAACCGATATTGAAACCGATATTAGAACCGATATTGAAAAACCGATATTGAAAAACCGATATTGAAAAACCTATATCGAAAAACTGATATTGCAAAACCGATATTGAAAAACCTATATCGAAAAACTGATATTGCAAAACCGATATTGAATCCGATATTAGAACCGATATTGTAAAACAAATATTGAAAAACTGATATCGAAAAACTGATATTGAAAAACCGATATTAAAAAACTGATATCGAAAAACTGATATTGAAAAACCGATATTGAAAAACCGATATTGAAACCGATATTAGAACCGATATTGAAAAACCGATATTGAAAAACCGATATTGAAAAACCTATATCGAAAAACTGATATTGCAAAACCGATATTGAATCCGATATTAGAACCGATATTGAAAAACCGATATTGTAAAACAAATATTGAAAAACTGATATTGAAAAACCGATTTTGAAAAACAAATATTGAAAAACCTATATCGAAAAACTGATATTGCAAAACCGATATTGAATCCGATATTAGAACCGATATTGAAAAACCGATATTGTAAAACAAATATTGAAAAACTGATATTGAAAAACCGATATTGAAAAAGCGATATTGAAAAACCAATATTGAAAACCTTATATCGAAAAACTGATATTGCAAAACCGATATTGTAAAACAAATATTGAAAAACTGATATCGAAAAACTGATATTGCAAAACTGATATTGAAAAACCGATATTCAATCCGATATTAGAACCGATATTGAAAAACCGATATTGAAAAACAAATATTGAAAAACTGATATTGAAAAACCGATATTGAAAAAGCGATATTGTAAAACTGATATTGAAAAACCGATATTGAATCCGATAATAGAACCGATATTCAAAAACCGAAATTGGAGAATAAATATTGAAAAACTGATATCGAAAAACTGCTATTGAAAAACCTATATCGAAAAACTGATATTGCAAAACCGATATTGAATCCGATATTAGAACCGATATTGAAAAACCGATATTGTAAAACAAATATTGAAAAACTGATATTGAAAAACCGATATTGAAAAAGCGATATTGTAAAACTGATATTGAAAAACCGATATTGAATCCGATAATAGAACCGATATTCAAAAACCGATATTGGAGAACAAATATTGAAAAACTGATATCGAAAAACTGATATTGAAAAACCTATATCGAAAAACTGATATTGCAAAACCGATATTGAATCCGATATTAGAACCGATATTAAAAAACCGATATTGTAAAACAAATATTGAAAAACTGATATTGAAAAACCGATATTGAAAAACCGATATTGAATCCGATATTAGAACCGATATTGAAAAACCGATATTGTAAAACAAATATTGAAAAACTGATATTGAAAAACCGATATTGAAAAAGCGATATTGTAAAACTGATATTGAAAAACCGATATTGAATCCGATAATAGAACCGATATTCAAAAACCGATATTGGAGAACAAATATTGAAAAACTGATATTGAAAAACCGATATTGAAAAAAGCGATATTGTAAAACCAATATTGAAAACCTTATATCGAAAAACTGATATTGCAAAACCGATATTGTAAAACAAATATTGAAAAACTGATATCGAAAAACTGATATTGAAAAACCTATATCGAAAAACTGATATTGCAAAAACGATATTGAATCCGATATTAGAACCGATATTGAAAAACCGATATTGTAAAACAAATATTGAAAAACTGATATCGAAAAACTGATATTGAAAAACCGATATTGAAAAACCTATATCGAAAAACTGATATTGCAAAACCGATATTGAATCCGATATTAGAACCGATATTGTAAAACAAATATTGAAAAACTGATATCGAAAAACTGATATTGAAAAACCGATATTGAAAAACCGATATTGAAAAACCGATATTGAAAAACCTATATCGAAAAACTGATATTGCAAAAACGATATTGAATCCGATATTAGAACCGATATTGAAAAACCGATATTGTAAAACAAATATTGAAAAACTGATATCGAAAAACTGATATTGAAAAACCGATATTGAAAAACCTATATCGAAAAACTGATATTGCAAAACCGATATTGAATCCGATATTAGAACCGATATTGTAAAACAAATATTGAAAAACTGATATCGGAAAACTGATATTGAAAAACCGATATTGAAAAACCGATATTGAAAAACCGATATTGAAAAACCTATATCGAAAAACTGATATTGCAAAACCGATATTGAATCCGATATTAGAACCGATATTGTAAAACAAATATTGAAAAACTGATAACGAAAAACTGATATTGAAAAACCGATATTAAAAAACTGATATCGAAAAACTGATATTGAAAAACCGACATTGAAAAACCGATATTGAAACCGATATTAGAACCGATATTCAAAAACCGATATTGAAAAACCGATATTGAAAAACCTATATCGAAAAACTGATATTGCAAAACCGATATTGAATCCGATATTAGAACCGATATTGAAAAACCGATATTGTAAAACAAATATTGAAAAACTGATATTGAAAAACCGATTTTGAAAAACAAATATTGAAAAACCTATATCGAAAAACTGATATTGCAAAACCGATATTGAATCCGATATTAGAACCGATATTGAAAAACCGATATTGTAAAACAAATATTGAAAAACTGATATCGAAAAACTGATATTGCAAAACTGATATTGAAAAACCGATATTGAAAAAGCGATATTGTAAAACTGATATGGAAAAACCGATATTGAATCCGATATTAGAACCGATATTGAAAAACCGATATTGTAAAACAAATATTGAAAAACTGATATCGAAAAACTGATATTGCAAAACTGATATTGAAAAACCGATATTCAATCCGATATTAGAACCGATATTGAAAAACCGATATTGAAAAACAAATATTGAAAAACTGATATTGAAAAACCGATATTGAAAAAGCAATATTGTAAAACTGATATTGAAAAACCGATATTGAATCCGATAATAGAACCGATATTCAAAAACCGAAATTGGAGAATAAATATTGAAAAACTGATATCGAAAAACTGCTATTGAAAAACCTATATCGAAAAACTGATATTGCAAAACCGATATTGAATCCGATATTAGAACCGATATTGAAAAACCGATATTGAAAAAGCGATATTGTAAAACTGATATTGAAAAACCGATATTGAATCCGATAATAGAACCGATATTCAAAAACCGATATTGGAGAACAAATATTGAAAAACTGATATCGAAAAACTGATATTGAAAAACCTATATCGAAAAACTGATATTGCAAAACCGATATTGAATCCGATATTAGAACCGATATTAAAAAACCGATATTGTAAAACAAATATTGAAAAACTGATATTGAAAAACCGATATTGAAAAACCGATATTGAATCCGATATTAGAACCGATATTGAAAAACCGATATTGTAAAACAAATATTGAAGAACTGATATTGAAAAACCGATATTGAAAAAGCGATATTGTAAAACTGATATTGAAAAACCGATATTGAATCCGATAATAGAACCGATATTCAAAAACCGATATTGGAGAACAAATATTGAAAAACTGATATCGAAAAACTGATATTGAAAAACCTATATCGAAAAACTGATATTGCAAAACCGATATTGAATCCGATATTAGAACCGATATTGAAAAACCGATATTGTAAAACAAATATTGAAAAACTGATATTGAAAAACCGATATTGAAAAAGCGATATTGTAAAACCAATATTGAAAACCTTATATCGAAAAACTGATATTGCAAAACCGATATTGTAAAACAAATATTGAAAAACTGATATCGAAAAACTGATATTGAAAAACCTATATCGAAAAACTGATATTGCAAAAACGATATTGAATCCGATATTAGAACCGATATTGAAAAACCGATATTGTAAAACAAATATTGAAAAACTGATATCGAAAAACTGATATTGAAAAACCGATATTGAAAAACCTATATCGAAAAACTGATATTGCAAAACCGATATTGAATCCGATATTAGAACCGATATTGTAAAACAAATATTGAAAAACTGATATCGAAAAACTGATATTGAAAAACCGATATTGAAAAACCGATATTGAAAAACCGATATTGAAAAACCTATATCGAAAAACTGATATTGCAAAAACGATATTGAATCCGATATTAGAACCGATATTGAAAAACCGATATTGTAAAACAAATATTGAAAAACTGATATCGAAAAACTGATATTGAAAAACCGATATTGAAAAACCTATATCGAAAAACTGATATTGCAAAACCGATATTGAATCCGATATTAGAACCGATATTGTAAAACAAATATTGAAAAACTGATATCGGAAAACTGATATTGAAAAACCGATATTGAAAAACCGATATTGAAAAACCTATATCGAAAAACTGATATTGCAAAACCGATATTGAATCCGATATTAGAACCGATATTGTAAAACAAATATTGAAAAACTGATAACGAAAAACTGATATTGAAAAACCGATATTAAAAAACTGATATCGAAAAACTGATATTTAAAAACCGACATTGAAAAACCGATATTGAAACCGATATTAGAACCGATATTCAAAAACCGATATTGAAAAACCGATATTGAAAAACCTATATCGAAAAACTGATATTGCAAAACCGATATTGAATCCGATATTAGAACCGATATTGAAAAACCGATATTGTAAAACAAATATTGAAAAACTGATATTGAAAAACCGATTTTGAAAAACAAATATTGAAAAACCTATATCGAAAAACTGATATTGCAAAACCGATATTGAATCCGATATTAGAACCGATATTGAAAAACCGATATTGTAAAACAAATATTGAAAAACTGATATCGAAAAACTGTTATTGAAAAAACGATATTGAAAAACCGATATTGAAACCGATATTAGAACCGATATTGAAAAACCGATATTGTAAAACCAATATTGAAAACCTTATATCGAAAAACTGATATTGCAAAACCGATATTGTAAAACAAATATTGAAAAACTGATATCGAAAAACTGATATTGCAAAACTGATATTGAAAAACCGATATTCAATCCGATATTAGAACCGATATTGAAAAACCGATATTGTAAAACAAATATTGAAAAACTGATATTGAAAAAGCGATATTGAAAAAGCGATATTGTAAAACTGATATTGAAAAACCGATATTGAATCCGATAATAGAACCGATATTCAAAAACCGATATTGGAGAACAAATATTGAAAAACTGATATCGAAAAACTGATATTGAAAAACCTATATCGAAAAACTGATATTACAAAACCGATATTGAATCCGATATTAGAACCGATATTGAAAAACCGATATTGAAAAACTGATATCGAAAAACTGATATTGAAAAACCGATATTGAATCCGATATTAGAACCGATATTGAAAAACCGATATTGTAAAACAAATATTGAAAAACTGATATCGAAAAACTGATATTGCAAAACTGATATTGAAAAACCGATATTGAAAAAGCGATATTGTAAAACTGATATGGAAAAACCGATATTGAATCCGATATTAGAACCGATATTGAAAAACCGATATTGTAAAACAAATATTGAAAAACTGATATCGAAAAACTGATATTGAAAAACCGATATTGAAAAACCTATATCGAAAAACTGTTATTGAAAAAACGATATTGAAAAACCGATATTGAAACCGATATTAGAACCGATATTGAAAAACCGATATTGTAAAACCAATATTGAAAACCTTATATCGAAAAACTGATATTGCAAAACCGATATTGTAAAACAAATATTGAAAAACTGATATCGAAAAACTGATATTGCAAAACTGATATTGAAAAACCGATATTCAATCCGATATTAGAACCGATATTGAAAAACCGATATTGTAAAACAAATATTGAAAAACTGATATTGAAAAAGCGATATTGAAAAAGCGATATTGTAAAACTGATATTGAAAAACCGATATTGAATCCGATAATAGAACCGATATTCAAAAACCGATATTGGAGAACAAATATTGAAAAACTGATATCGAAAAACTGATATTGAAAAACCTATATCGAAAAACTGATATTACAAAACCGATATTGAATCCGATATTAGAACCGATATTGAAAAACCGATATTGAAAAACTGATATCGAAAAACTGATATTGAAAAACCGATATTGAATCCGATATTAGAACCGATATTGTAAAACAAATATTGAAAAACTGATATCGAAAAACTGATATTGAAAAACCGATATTGAAAAACCGATATTGAAAAACCGATATTGAAAAACCTATATCGAAAAACCTATATCGAAAAACTGATATTGCAAAACCGATATTGAATCCGATATTAGAACCGATATTGAAAAACCGATATTGTAAAACAAATATTGAAAAACTGATATTGAAAAACCGATATTGAAAAAGCGATATTGTAAAACCAATATTGAAAACCTTATATCGAAAAACTGATATTGCAAAAGCGATATTGAAAAACAAATATTGAAAAACTGATATTGAAAAACCGATATTCAATCCGATAGTAGAACCGATATTGAAAAACCGATATTGAAAAACAAATATTGAAAAACTGATATTGAAAAACCGATATTGAAAAAGCGATATTGTAAAACTGATATTGAAAAACCGATATTGAATCCGATAATAGAACCGATATTCAAAAACCGATATTGGAGAACAAATATGAAAAACTGATATCGAATAACTAATATTGAAAAACCTATATCGAAAAACTGATATTGAAAAACCGATATTGAAACCGATATTAGAACCGATATTCAAAAACCGATATTGAAAAACCGATATTGAAAAACCTATATCGAAAAACTGATATTGCAAAACCGATATTGAATCCGATATTAGAACCGATATTGAAAAACCGATATTGTAAAACAAATATTGAAAAACTGATATTGAAAAACCGATTTTGAAAAACAAATATTGAAAAACCTATATCGAAAAACTGATATTGCAAAACCGATATTGAATCCGATATTAGAACCGATATTGAAAAACCGATATTGTAAAACAAATATTGAAAAACTGATATTGAAAAGCCGATATTGAAAAAGCGATATTGTAAAACCAATATTGAAAACCTTATATCGAAAAACTGATATTGCAAAACCGATATTGAATCCGATATTAGAACCGATATTGAAAAACCGATATTGTAAAACAAATATGGAAAAACTGATATTGAAAAACCGATTTTGAAAAACAAATATTGAAAAACCTATATCGAAAAACTGATATTGCAAAACCGATATTGAATCCGATATTAGAACCCATATTGAAAAACCGATATTGTAAAACAAATATTGAAAAACTGATATTGAAAAACCGATATTGAAAAAGCGATATTGTAAAACCAATATTGAAAAACTTATATCGAAAAACTGATATTGCAAAACCGATATTGTAAAACAAATATTGAAAAAGTGATATCGAAAAACTGATATTGCAAAACTGATATTGAAAAACCGATATTCAATCCGATATTAGAACCGATATTGAAAAACCGATATTGAAAAACAAATATTGAAAAACTGATATAGAAAAACTGATATTGAAAAACCGATATTGAAAAACCTATATCGAAAAACTGATATTGCAAAACCGATATTGAATCCGATATTAGAACCGATATTGAAAAACTGATATCGAAAAACTGATATTGAAAAACCGATATTGAAAAACCTATATCGAAAAACTGATATTGCAAAACCGATATTGAATCCGATATTAGAACCGATATTGTAAAACAAATATTGAAAAACTGATATCGAAAAACTGATATTGAAAAACCGATATTGAAAAACCGATATTGAAAAACCGATATTGAAAAACTGATATTGCAAAACCGATATTGAATCCGATATTAGAACCGATATTGAAAAACCGATATTGTAAAACGAATATTGAAAAACTGATATTAAAAAACCGATATTGAAAAAGCGATATTGTAAAACCAATATTGAAAACCTTATATCGAAAAACTGATATTGCAAAACCGATATTGTAAAACAAATATTGAAAAACTGATATCGAAAAACTGATATTGCAAAACTGATATTGAAAAACCGATATTCAATCCGATATTAGAACCGATATTGAAAAACCGATATTGAAAAACAAATATTGAAAAACTGATATCGAAAAACTGATATTGAAAAACCGATATTGAAAAACCTATATCGAAAAACTGATATTGCAAAACCGATATTGAATCCGATATTAGAACCGATATTGAAAAACTGATATCGAAAAACTGATATCGAAAAACTGATATTGCAAAACCGATATTGTAAAACAAATATTGAAAAACTTATATCGAAAAACTGATATTGAAAAACCTATATCGAAAAACTGATATTGCAAAAACGATATTGAATCCGATATTAGAACCGATATTGAAAAACCGATATTGTAAAACAAATATTGAAAAACTGATATCGAAAAACTGATATTGAAAAACCGATATTGAAAAACCTATATCGAAAAACTGATATTGCAAAACCGATATTGAATCCGATATTAGAACCGATATTGTAAAACAAATATTGAAAGACTGATATCGAAAAACTGATATTGAAAAACCGATATTGAAAAACCGATATTGAAAAACCTATATCGAAAAACTGATATTGCAAAAAAGATATTGAATCCGATATTAGAACCGATATTGAAAAACCGATATTGTAAAACAAATATTGAAAAACTGATATCGAAAAACTGATATTGAAAAACCGATATTGAAAAACCGATATTGAAAAACCTATATCGAAAAACTGATATTGCAAAACCGATATTGAATCCGATATTAGTACCGATATTGAAAAACCGATATTGAAAAACTGATATTGAAAAACCGATATTGAAAAACCGATATTGAATCCGATATTAGAACCGATATTGAAAAACCGATATTGTAAAACAAATATTGAAAAACTGATATTGCAAAACCGATATTGAAAAACAAATATTGAAAAACTGATATCGAAAAACTGATATTGAAAAACCTATATCGAAAAACTGATATTGCAAAACCGATATTGAATCCGATATTAGAACCGATATTGAAAAACCGATATTGTAAAACAAATATTGAAAAATTGATATCGAAAAACTGATATTGAAAAACCGATATTGAAAAACCTATATCGAAAAACTGATATTGCAAAACCGATATTGAATCCGATATTAGAACCGATATTGTAAAACAAATATTGAAAAACTGTTATCGAAAAACTGATATTGAAAAACCGATATTGAAAAACCGATATTGAAAAACCGATATTGAAAAACCTATATCGAAAAACTGATATTGCAAAACCGATATTGAATCCGATATTAGAACCGATATTGTAAAACAAATATTGAAAAACTGATATCGAAAAACTGATATTGAAAAACCGATATTGAAAAACCGATATTGAAAAACCGATATTGAAAAACCTATATCGAAAAACTGATATTGAAAAACCGACATTGAAAAACCGATATTGAAACCGATATTAGAACCGATATTCAAAAACCGATATTCAAAAACCGATATTGAAAAACCTATATCGAAAAACTGATATTGCAAAACCGATATTGAATCCGATATTAGAACCGATATTGAAAAACCGATATTGTAAAACAAATAGTGAAAAACTGATATTGAAAAACCGATTTTGAAAAACAAATATTGAAAAACCTATATCGAAAAACTGATATTGCAAAACCGATATTGAATCCGATATTAGAACCGATATTGAAAAACCGATATTGTAAAACAAATATTGAAAAACTGATATTGAAAAACCGATATTGAAAAAGCGATATTGTAAAACCAATATTGAAAACCTTATATCGAAAAACTGATATTGCAAAACCGATATTGTAAAACAAATATTGAAAAACTGATATCGAAAAACTGATATTGCAAAACTGATATTGAAAAACCGATATTCAATCCGATATTAGAACCGATATTGAAAAACCGATATTGAAAAACAAATATTGAAAAACTGATATCGAAAAACTGATATTGAAAAACCTATATCGAAAAACTGATATTGCAAAACCGATATTGAATCCGATATTAGAACCGATATTGAAAATCCGATATTGTAAAACAAATATTGAAAAACTGATATTGAAAAACCGATATTGAAAAAGCGATATTGTAAAACTGATATTGAAAAACCGATATTGAATCCGATAATAGAACCGATATTCAAAAACCGATATTGGAGAACAAATATTGAAAAACTGATATCGAAAAACTGATATTGAAAAACCTATATCGAAAAACTGATATTGCAAAACCGATATTGAATCCGATATTAGAACCGATATTAAAAAACCGATATTGTAAAACAAATATTGAAAAACTGATATCGAAAAACTGATATTGAAAAACCGATATTGAAAAACCTATATCGAAAAACTGATATTGCAAAACCGATATTGAATCCGATATTAGAACCCATATTGAAAAACCGATATTGTAAGACAAATATTGAAAAACTGATATTGAAAACCGATATTGAAAAAGCGATATTGTAAAACCAATATTGAAAAACTTATATCGAAAAACTGATATTGCAAAACCGATATTGTAAAACAAATATTGAAAAACTGATATCGAAAAACTGATATTGAAAAACCTATATCGAAAAACTGATATTGCAAAAACGATATTGAATCCGATATTAGAACCGATATTGAAAAACCGATATTGTAAAACAAATATTGAAAAACTGATATCGAAAAACTGATATTGAAAAACCGATATTGAAAAACCTATATCGAAAAACTGATATTGCAAAACCGATATTGAATCCGATATTAGAACCGATATTGAAAAACTGATATCGAAAAACTGATATCGAAAAACTGATATTGCAAAACCGATATTGTAAAACAAATATTGAAAAACTTATATCGAAAAACTGATATTGAAAAACCTATATCGAAAAACTGATATTGCAAAAACGATATTGAAACCGATATTAGAACCGATATTGAAAAACCGATATTGTAAAACAAATATTGAAAAACTGATATCGAAAAACTGATATTGAAAAACCGATATTGAAAAACCTATATCGAAAAACTGATATTGCAAAACCGATATTGAATCCGATATTAGAACCGATATTGTAAAACAAATATTGAAAGACTGATATCGAAAAACTGATATTGAAAAACCGATATTGAAAAACCGATATTGAAAAACCTATATCGAAAAACTGATATTGCAAAAAAGATATTGAATCCGATATTAGAACCGATATTGAAAAACCGATATTGTAAAACAAATATTGAAAAACTGATATCGAAAAACTGATATTGAAAAACCGATATTGAAAAACCGATATTGAAAAACCTATATCGAAAAACTGATATTGCAAAACCGATATTGAATCCGATATTAGTACCGATATTGAAAAACCGATATTGAAAAACTGATATTGAAAAACCGATATTGCAAAACCGATATTGAATCCGATATTAGAACCGATATTGAAAAACCGATATTGTAAAACAAATATTGAAAAACTGATATTGCAAAACCGATATTGAAAAAGCGATATTGTAAAACCAATATTGAAAACCTTATATCGAAAAACTGATATTGCAAAACCGATATTGTAAAACAAATATTGAAAAACTGATATCGAAAAACTGATATTGAAAAACCGATATTCAATCCGATATTAGAACCGATATTGAAAAACCGATATTGAAAAACAAATATTGAAAAACTGATATCGAAAAACTGATATTGAAAAACCTATATCGAAAAACTGATATTGCAAAACCGATATTGAATCCGATATTAGAACCGATATTGAAAATCCGATATTGTAAAACAAATATTGAAAAACTGATATTGAAAAAACGATATTGAAAAAGCGATATTGTAAAACTGATATTGAAAAACCGATATTGAATCCGATAATAGAACCGATATTCAAAAACCGATATTGGAGAACAAATATTGAAAAACTGATATCGAAAAACTGATATTGAAAAACCTATATCGAAAAACTGATATTGCAAAACCGATATTGAATCCGATATTAGAACCGATATTAAAAAACCGATATTGTAAAACAAATATTGAAAAACTGATATCGAAAAACTGATATTGAAAAACCGATATTGAAAAACCTATATCGAAAAACTGATATTGCAAAACCGATATTGAATCCGATATTAGAACCCATATTGAAAAACCGATATTGTAAAACAAATATTGAAAAACTGATATTGAAAAACCGATATTGAAAAAGCGATATTGTAAAACCAATATTGAAAAACTTATATCGAAAAACTGATATTGCAAAACCGATATTGTAAAACAAATATTGAAAAACTGATATCGAAAAACTGATATTGAAAAACCTATATCGAAAAACTGATATTGCAAAAACGATATTGAATCCGATATTAGAACCGATATTGAAAAACCGATATTGTAAAACAAATATTGAAAAACTGATATCGAAAAACTGATATTGAAAAACCGATATTGAAAAACCTATATCGAAAAACTGATATTGCAAAACCGATATTGAATCCGATATTAGAACCGATATTGAAAAACTGATATCGAAAAACTGATATCGAAAAACTGATATTGCAAAACCGATATTGTAAAACAAATATTGAAAAACTTATATCGAAAAACTGATATTGAAAAACCTATATCGAAAAACTGATATTGCAAAAACGATATTGAATCCGATATTAGAACCGATATTGAAAAACCGATATTGTAAAACAAATATTGAAAAACTGATATCGAAAAACTGATATTGAAAAACCGATATTGAAAAACCTATATCGAAAAACTGATATTGCAAAACCGATATTGAATCCGATATTAGAACCGATATTGTAAAACAAATATTGAAAGACTGATATCGAAAAACTGATATTGAAAAACCGATATTGAAAAACCGATATTGAATAACCTATATCGAAAAACTGATATTGCAAAAAAGATATTGAATCCGATATTAGAACCGATATTGAAAAACCGATATTGTAAAACAAATATTGAAAAACTGATATCGAAAAACTGATATTGAAAAACCGATATTGAAAAACCGATATTGAAAAACCTATATCGAAAAACTGATATTGCAAAACCGATATTGAATCCAATATTAGTACCGATATTGAAAAACCGATATTGAAAAACTGATATTGAAAAACCGATATTGCAAAACCGATATTGAATCCGATATTAGAACCGATATTGAAAAACTGATATCGAAAAACTGATATCGAAAAACTGATATCGAAAAACTGATATTGCAAAACCGATATTGTAAAACAAATATTGAAAAACTTATATCGAAAAACTGATATTGAAAAACCTATATCGAAAAACTGATATTGCAAAAACGATATTGAATCCGATATTAGAACCGATATTGAAAAACCGATATTGTAAAACAAATATTGAAAAACTGATATTGAAAAACCGATATTGAAAAAGCGATATTGTAAAACTGATATTGAAAAACCGATATTGAATCCGATAATAGAACCGATATTCAAAAACCGATATTGGAGAACAAATATTGAAAAACTGATATCGAAAAACTGATATTGAAAAACCTATATCGAAAAACTGATATTGCAAAACCGATATTGAATCCGATATTAGAACCGATATTGAAAAACCGATATTGAAAAACTGATATCGAAAAACTGATATTGAAAAACCGATATTGAAAAAGCGATATTGTAAAACCAATATTGAAAAACTTATATCGAAAAACTGATATTGCAAAACCGATATTGAAAAACAAATATTGAAAAACTGATATCGAAAAACTGATATTGAAAAACCTATATCGAAAAACTGATATTGCAAAACCGATATTGAATCCGATATTAGAACCGATATTGAAAAACCGATATTGTAAAACAAATATTGAAAAATTGATATCGAAAAACTGATATTGAAAAACCGATATTGAAAAACCTATATCGAAAAACTGATAATGCAAAACCGATATTGAATCCGATATTAGAACCGATATTGTAAAACAAATATTGAAAAACTGATATCGAAAAACTGATATTGAAAAACCGATATTGAAAAACCGATATTGAAAAACCGATATTGAAAAACCTATATCGAAAAACTGATATTGCAAAACCGATATTGAATCCGATATTAGAACCGATATTGTAATACAAATATTGAAAAACTGATATCGAAAAACTGATATTGAAAAACCGACATTAAAAAACTGATATCGAAAAACTGATATTGAAAAACCGACATTGAAAAACCGATATTGAAACCGATATTAGAACCGATATTCAAAAACCGATATTGAAAAACCGATATTGAAAAACCTATATCGAAAAACTGATATTGCAAAACCGATATTGAATCCGATATTAGAACCGATATTGAAAAACCGATATTGTAAAACAAATATTGAAAAACTGATATTGAAAAACCGATTTTGAAAAACAAATATTGAAAAACCTATATCGAAAAACTGATATTGCAAAACCGATATTGAATCCGATATTAGAACCGATATTGAAAAACCGATATTGTAAAACGAATATTGAAAAACTGATATTGAAAAACCGATATTGAAAAAGCGATATTGTAAAACCAATATTGAAAACCTTATATCGAAAAACTGATATTGCAAAACCGATATTGTAAAAAAAATATTGAAAAACTGATATCGAAAAACTGATATTGAAAAAGCGATATTGTAAAACTGATATTGCAAAACCGATATTGAATCCGATATGAGAACCGATATTGAAAAACCGATATTGTAAAACAAATATTGAAAAATTGATATCGAAAAACTGATATTGAAAAACCGATATTGAAAAAGCGATATTGTAAAACCAATATTGAAAACCTTATATCGAAAAACTGATATTGCAAAACCGATATTGTAAAACAAATATTGAAAAACTGATATCGAAAAACTGATATCGAAAAACTGATATTGCAAAACCGATATTGTAAAACAAATATTGAAAAACTTATATCGAAAAACTGATATTGAGAAACCTATATCGAAAAACTGATATTGCAAAAACGATATTGAATCCGATATTAGAACCGATATTGAAAAACCGATATTGTAAAACAAATATTGAAAAACTGATATTGAAAAACCGATATTGAAAAAGCGATATTGTAAAACTGATATTGCAAAACCGATATTGAATCCGATATGAGAACCGATATTGAAAAACCGATATTGTAAAACAAATATTGAAAAATTGATATCGAAAAACTGATATTGAAAAACCGATATTGAAAAACCTATATCGAAAAACTGATATTGCAAAACCGATATTGAATCCGATATTAGAACCGATATTGTAAAACAAATATTGAAAAACTGATATCGAAAAACTGATATTGAAAAACCGATATTGAAAAACCGATATTGAAAAACCGATATTGAAAAACCTATATGGAAAAACTGATATTGCAAAACCGATAATGAATCCGATATTAGAACCGATATTGTAAAACAAATATTGAAAAACTGATATCGAAAAACTGATATTGAAAAACCGATATTAAAAAACTGATATCGAAAAACTGATATTGAAAAACCGACATTGAAAAACCGATATTGAAACCGATATTAGAACCGATATTCAAAAACCGATATTCAAAAACCGATATTGAAAAACCTATATCGAAAAACTGATATTGCAAAACCGATATTGAATCCGATATTAGAACCGATATTGAAAAACCGATATTGTAAAACAAATATTGAAAAACTGATATTGAAAAACCGATTTTGAAAAACAAATATTGAAAAACCTATATCGAAAAACTGATATTGCAAAACCGATATTGAATCCGATATTAGAACCGATATTGAAAAACCGATATTGTAAAACAAATATTGAAAAACTGATATTGAAAAACCGATATTGAAAAAGCGATATTGTAAAACCAATATTGAAAACCTTATATCGAAAAACTGATATTGCAAAACCGATATTGTAAAACAAATATTGAAAAACTGATATCGAAAAACTGATATTGTAAAACTGATATTGAAAAACCGATATTCAATCCGATATTAGAACCGATATTGAAAAACCGATATTGAAAAACAAATATTGAAAAACTGATATCGAAAAACTGATATTGAAAAACCTATATCGAAAAACTGATATTGCAAAACCGATATTGAATCCGATATTAGAACCGATATTGAAAATCCGATATTGTAAAACAAATATTGAAAAACTGATATTGAAAAACCGATATTGAAAAAGCGATATTGTAAAACTGATATTGAAAAACCGATATTGAATCCGATAATAGAACCGATATTCAAAAACCGATATTGGAGAACAAATATTGAAAAACTGATATCGAAAAACTGATATTGAAAAACCTATATCGAAAAACTGATATTGCAAAACCGATATTGAATCCGATATTAGAACCGATATTAAAAAACCGATATTGTAAAACAAATATTGAAAAACTGATATCGAAAAACTGATATTGAAAAACCGATATTGAAAAACCTATATCGAAAAACTGATATTGCAAAACCGATATTGAATCCGATATTAGAACCGATATTGAAAAACTGATATCGAAAAACTGATATCGAAAAACTGATATCGAAAAACTGATATTGCAAAACCGATATTGTAAAACAAATATTGAAAAACTTATATCGAAAAACTGATATTGAAAAACCTATATCGAAAAACTGATATTGCAAAAACGATATTGAATCCGATATTAGAACCGATATTGAAAAACCGATATTGTAAAACAAATATTGAAAAACTGATATTGAAAAACCGATATTGAAAAAGCGATATTGTAAAACTGATATTGAAAAACCGATATTGAATCCGATAATAGAACCGATATTCAAAAACCGATATTGGAGAACAAATATTGAAAAACTGATATCGAAAAACTGATATTGAAAAACCTATATCGAAAAACTGATATTGCAAAACCGATATTGAATCCGATATTAGAACCGATATTGAAAAACCGATATTGAAAAACTGATATCGAAAAACTGATATTGAAAAACCGATATTGAAAAAGCGATATTGTAAAACCAATATTGAAAAACTTATATCGAAAAACTGATATTGCAAAACCGATATTGAAAAACAAATATTGAAAAACTGATATCGAAAAACTGATATTGAAAAACCTATATCGAAAAACTGATATTGCAAAACCGATATTGAATCCGATATTAGAACCGATATTGAAAAACCGATATTGTAAAACAAATATTGAAAAATTGATATCGAAAAACTGATATTGAAAAACCGATATTGAAAAACCTATATCGAAAAACTGATATTGCAAAACCGATATTGAATCCGATATTAGAACCGATATTGTAAAACAAATATTGAAAAACTGATATCGAAAAACTGATATTGAAAAACCGATATTGAAAAACCGATATTGAAAAACCGATATTGAAAAACCTATATCGAAAAACTGATATTGCAAAACCGATATTGAATCCGATATTAGAACCGATATTGTAATACAAATATTGAAAAACTGATATCGAAAAACTGATATTGAAAAACCGACATTAAAAAACTGATATCGAAAAACTGATATTGAAAAACCGACATTGAAAAACCGATATTGAAACCGATATTAGAACCGATATTCAAAAACCGATATTGAAAAACCGATATTGAAAAACCCATATCGAAAAACTGATATTGCAAAACCGATATTGAATCCGATATTAGAACCGATATTGAAAAACCGATATTGTAAAACAAATATTGAAAAACTGATATTGAAAAACCGATTTTGAAAAACAAATATTGAAAAACCTATATCGAAAAACTGATATTGCAAAACCGATATTGAATCCGATATTAGAACCGATATTGAAAAACCGATATTGTAAAACGAATATTGAAAAACTGATATTGAAAAACCGATATTGAAAAAGCGATATTGTAAAACCAATATTGAAAACCTTATATCGAAAAACTGATATTGCAAAACCGATATTGTAAAACAAATATTGAAAAACTGATATCGAAAAACTGATATTGCAAAACTGATATTGAAAAACCGATATTCAATCCGATATTAGAACCGATATTGAAAAACCGATATTGAAAAACAAATATTGAAAAACTGATATCGAAAAACTGATATTGAAAAACCTATATCGAAAAACTGATATTGCAAAACCGATATTGAATCCGATATTAGAACCGATATTGAAAATCCGATATTGTAAAACAAATATTGAAAAACTGATATTGAAAAACCGATATTGAAAAAGCGATATTGTAAAACTGATATTGAAAAACCGATATTGAATCCGATAATAGAACCGATATTCAAAAACCGATATTGGAGAACAAATATTGAAAATCTGATATCGAAAAACTGATATTGAAAAACCTATATCGAAAAACTGATATTGCAAAACCGATATTGAATCCGATATTAGAACCGATATTAAAAAACCGATATTGTAAAACAAATATTGAAAAACTGATATCGAAAAACTGATATTGAAAAACCGATATTGAAAAACCTATATCGAAAAACTGATATTGCAAAACCGATATTGAATCCGATATTAGAACCGATATTGAAAAACTGATATCGAAAAACTGATATCGAAAAACTGATATTGCAAAACCGATATTGTAAAACAAATATTGAAAAACTTATATCGAAAAACTGATATTGAAAAACCTATATCGAAAAACTGATATTGCAAAAACGATATTGAATCCGATATTAGAACCGATATTGAAAAACCGATATTGTAAAACAAATATTGAAAAACTGATATCGAAAAACTGATATTGAAAAACCGATATTGAAAAACCTATATCGAAAAACTGATATTGCAAAACCGATATTGAATCCGATATTAGAACCGATATTGTAAAACAAATATTGAAAGACTGATATCGAAAAACTGATATTGAAAAACCGATATTGAAAAACCGATATTGAAAAACCTATATCGAAAAACTGATATTGCAAAACCGATATTGAATCCGATATTAGAACCGATATTGAAAAACTGATATCGAAAAACTGATATCGAAAAACTGATATCGAAAAACTGATATTGCAAAACCGATATTGTAAAACAAATATTGAAAAACTTATATCGAAAAACTGATATTGAAAAACCTATATCGAAAAACTGATATTGCAAAAACGATATTGAATCCGATATTAGAACCGATATTGAAAAACCGATATTGTAAAACAAATATTGAAAAACTGATATTGAAAAACCGATATTGAAAAAGCGATATTGTAAAACTGATATTGAAAAACCGATATTGAATCCGATAATAGAACCGATATTCAAAAACCGATATTGGAGAACAAATATTGAAAAACTGATATCGAAAAACTGATATTGAAAAACCTATATCGAAAAACTGATATTGCAAAACCGATATTGAATCCGATATTAGAACCGATATTGAAAAACCGATATTGAAAAACTGATATCGAAAAACTGATATTGAAAAACCGATATTGAAAAAGCGATATTGTAAAACCAATATTGAAAAACTTATATCGAAAAACTGATATTGCAAAACCGATATTGAAAAACAAATATTGAAAAACTGATATCGAAAAACTGATATTGAAAAACCTATATCGAAAAACTGATATTGCAAAACCGATATTGAATCCGATATTAGAACCGATATTGAAAAACCGATATTGTAAAACAAATATTGAAAAATTGATATCGAAAAACTGATATTGAAAAACCGATATTGAAAAACCTATATCGAAAAACTGATATTGCAAAACCGATATTGAATCCGATATTAGAACCGATATTGTAAAACAAATATTGAAAAACTGATATCGAAAAACTGATATTGAAAAACCGATATTGAAAAACCGATATTGAAAAACCGATATTGAAAAACCTATATCGAAAAACTGATATTGCAAAACCGATATTGAATCCGATATTAGAACCGATATTGTAATACAAATATTGAAAAACTGATATCGAAAAACTGATATTGAAAAACCGACATTAAAAAACTGATATCGAAAAACTGATATTGAAAAACCGACATTGAAAAACCGATATTGAAACCGATATTAGAACCGATATTCAAAAACCGATATTGAAAAACCGATATTGAAAAACCTATATCGAAAAACTGATATTGCAAAACCGATATTGAATCCGATATTAGAACCGATATTGAAAAACCGATATGGTAAAACAAATATTGAAAAACTGATATTGAAAAACCGATTTTGAAAAACAAATATTGAAAAACCTATATCGAAAAACTGATATTGCAAAACCGATATTGAATCCGATATTAGAACCGATATTGAAAAACCGATATTGTAAAACGAATATTGAAAAACTGATATTGAAAAACCGATATTGAAAAACCGATATTGTAAAACCAATATTGAAAACCTTATATCGAAAAACTGATATTGCAAAACCGATATTGTAAAACAAATATTGAAAAACTGATATCGAAAAACTGATATTGCAAAACCTATATCGAAAAACTGATATTGCAAAACCGATATTGAATCCGATATTAGAACCGATATTGAAAAACCGATATTGTAAAACAAATATTGAAAAATTGATATCGAAAAACTGATATTGAAAAAGCGATATTGTAAAACTGATATTGCAAAACCGATATTGAATCCGATATTAGAACCGATATTGAAAAACTGATATCGAAAAACTGATATCGAAAAACTGATATTGCAAAACCGATATTGAATCCGATATTAGAACCGATATTGAAAAACTGATATCGAAAAACTGATATCGAAAAACTGATATCGAAAAACTGATATTGCAAAACCGATATTGTAAAACAAATATTGAAAAACTTATATCGAAAAACTGATATTGAAAAACCTATATCGAAAAACTGATATTGCAAAAACGATATTGAATCCGATATTAGAACCGATATTGAAAAACCGATATTGTAAAACAAATATTGAAAAACTGATATTGAAAAACCGATATTGAAAAAGCGATATTGTAAAACTGATATTGAAAAACCGATATTGAATCCGATAATAGAACCGATATTCAAAAACCGATATTGGAGAACAAATATTGAAAAACTGATATCGAAAAACTGATATTGAAAAACCTATATCGAAAAACTGATATTGCAAAACCGATATTGAATCCGATATTAGAACCGATATTGAAAAACCGATATTGAAAAACTGATATCGAAAAACTGATATTGAAAAACCGATATTGAAAAAGCGATATTGTAAAACCAATATTGAAAAACTTATATCGAAAAACTGATATTGCAAAACCGATATTGAAAAACAAATATTGAAAAACTGATATCGAAAAACTGATATTGAAAAACCTATATCGAAAAACTGATATTGCAAAACCGATATTGAATCCGATATTAGAACCGATATTGAAAAACCGATATTGTAAAACAAATATTGAAAAATTGATATCGAAAAACTGATATTGAAAAACCGATATTGAAAAACCTATATCGAAAAACTGATATTGCAAAACCGATATTGAATCCGATATTAGAACCGATATTGTAAAACAAATATTGAAAAACTGATATCGAAAAACTGATATTGAAAAACCGATATTGAAAAACCGATATTGTAAAACAAATATTGAAAAACTGATATCGAAAAACTGATATTGCAAAACCTATATCGAAAAACTGATATTGCAAAACCGATATTGAATCCGATATTAGAACCGATATTGAAAAACCGATATTGTAAAACAAATATTGAAAAATTGATATCGAAAAACTGATATTGAAAAAGCGATATTGTAAAACTGATATTGCAAAACCGATATTGAATCCGATATTAGAACCGATATTGAAAAACTGATATCGAAAAACTGATATCGAAAAACTGATATTGCAAAACCGATATTGAATCCGATATTAGAACCGATATTGAAAAACTGATATCGAAAAACTGATATCGAAAAACTGATATCGAAAAACTGATATTGCAAAACCGATATTGTAAAACAAATATTGAAAAACTTATATCGAAAAACTGATATTGAAAAACCTATATCGAAAAACTGATATTGCAAAAACGATATTGAATCCGATATTAGAACCGATATTGAAAAACCGATATTGTAAAACAAATATTGAAAAACTGATATTGAAAAACCGATATTGAAAAAGCGATATTGTAAAACTGATATTGAAAAACCGATATTGAATCCGATAATAGAACCGATATTCAAAAACCGATATTGGAGAACAAATATTGAAAAACTGATATCGAAAAACTGATATTGAAAAACCTATATCGAAAAACTGATATTGCAAAACCGATATTGAATCCGATATTAGAACCGATATTGAAAAACCGATATTGAAAAACTGATATCGAAAAACTGATATTGAAAAACCGATATTGAAAAAGCGTTATTGTAAAACCAATATTGAAAAACTTATATCGAAAAACTGATATTGCAAAACCGATATTGAAAAACAAATATTGAAAAACTGATATCGAAAAACTGATATTGAAAAACCTATATCGAAAAACTGATATTGCAAAACCGATATTGAATCCGATATTAGAACCGATATTGAAAAACCGATATTGTAAAACAAATATTGAAAAATTGATATCGAAAAACTGATATTGAAAAACCGATATTGAAAAACCTATATCGAAAAACTGATATTGCAAAACCGATATTGAATCCGATATTAGAACCGATATTGTAAAACAAATATTGAAAAACTGATATCGAAAAACTGATATTGAAAAACCGATATTGAAAAACCGATATTGAAAAACCGATATTGAAAAACCTATATCGAAAAACTGATATTGCAAAACCGATATTGAATCCGATATTAGAACCGATATTGTAATACAAATATTGAAAAACTGATATCGAAAAACTGATATTGAAAAACCGACATTAAAAAACTGATATCGAAAAACTGATATTGAAAAACCGACATTGAAAAACCGATATTGAAACCGATATTAGAACCGATATTCAAAAACCGATATTGAAAAACCGATATTGAAAAACCTATATCGAAAAACTGATATTGCAAAACCGATATTGAATCCGATATTAGAACCGATATTGAAAAACCGATATGGTAAAACAAATATTGAAAAACTGATATTGAAAAACCGATTTTGAAAAACAAATATTGAAAAACCTATATCGAAAAACTGATATTGCAAAACCGATATTGAATCCGATATTAGAACCGATATTGAAAAACCGATATTGTAAAACGAATATTGAAAAACTGATATTGAAAAACCGATATTGAAAAACCGATATTGTAAAACCAATATTGAAAACCTTATATCGAAAAACTGATATTGCAAAACCGATATTGTAAAACAAATATTGAAAAACTGATATCGAAAAACTGATATTGCAAAACTGATATTGAAAAACCGATATTCAATCCGATATTAGAACCGATATTGAAAAACCGATATTGAAAAACAAATATTGAAAAACTGATATCGAAAAACTGATATTGAAAAACCTATATCGAAAAACTGATATTGCAAAACCGATATTGAATCCGATATTAGAACCGATATTGAAAATCCGATATTGTAAAACAAATATTGAAAAACTGATATTGAAAAACCGATATTGAAAAAGCGATATTGTAAAACTGATATTGAAAAACCGATATTGAATCCGATAATAGAACCGATATTCAAAAACCGATATTGGAGAACAAATATTGAAAATCTGATATCGAAAAACTGATATTGAAAAACCTATATCGAAAAACTGATATTGCAAAACCGATATTGAATCCGATATTAGAACCGATATTAAAAAACCGATATTGTAAAACAAATATTGAAAAACTGATATCGAAAAACTGATATTGAAAAACCGATATTGAAAAACCTATATCGAAAAACTGATATTGCAAAACCGATATTGAATCCGATATTAGAACCGATATTGAAAAACTGATATCGAAAAACTGATATCGAAAAACTGATATTGCAAAACCGATATTGTAAAACAAATATTGAAAAACTTATATCGAAAAACTGATATTGAAAAACCTATATCGAAAAACTGATATTGCAAAAACGATATTGAATCCGATATTAGAACCGATATTGAAAAACCGATATTGTAAAACAAATATTGAAAAACTGATATCGAAAAACTGATATTGAAAAACCGATATTGAAAAACCTATATCGAAAAACTGATATTGCAAAACCGATATTGAATCCGATATTAGAACCGATATTGTAAAACAAATATTGAAAGACTGATATCGAAAAACTGATATTGAAAAACCGATATTGAAAAACCGATATTGAAAAACCTATATCGAAAAACTGATATTGCAAAAAAGATATTGAATCCGATATTAGAACCGATATTGAAAAACCGATATTGTAAAACAAATATTGAAAAACTGATATCGAAAAACTGATATTGAAAAACCGATATTGAAAAACCGATATTGAAAAACCTATATCGAAAAACTGATATTGCAAAACCGATATTGAATCCGATATTAGTACCGATATTGAAAAACCGATATTGAAAAACTGATATTGAAAAACCGATATTGAAAAACCGACATTGAAACCGATATTAGAACCGATATTGAAAAATCGATATTGTAAAACAAATATTGAAAAACTGATATTGCAAAACCGATATTGAAAAACAAATATTGAAAAACTGATATCGAAAAACTGATATTGAAAAACCTATATCGAAAAACTGATATTGCAAAACCGATATTGAATCCGATATTAGAACCGATATTGAAAAACCGATATTGTAAAACAAATATTGCAAAATTGATATCGAAAAACTGATATTGAAAAACCGATATTGAAAAACCTATATCGAAAAACTGATATTGAAAAACCGATATTGAAAAACCTATATCGAAAAACTGATATTGCAAAACCGATATTGAATCCGATATTAGAACCGATATTGTAAAACAAATATTGAAAAACTGATATCGAAAAACTGATATTGAAAAACCGATATTGAAAAACCGATATTGAAAAACCGATATTGAAAAACCTATATCGAAAAACTGATATTGCAAAACCGATATTGAATCCGATATTAGAACCGATATTGTAAAACAATTATTGAAAAACTGATATCGAAAAACTGATATTGAAAAACCGATATTAAAAAACTGATATCGAAAAACTGATATTGAAAAACCGACATTGAAAAACCGATATTGAAACCGATATTAGAACCGATATTCAAAAACCGATATTCAAAAACCGATATTGAAAAACCTATATCGAAAAACTGATATTGCAAAACCGATATTGAATCCGATATTAGAACCGATATTGAAAAACCGATATTGTAAAACAAATATTGAAAAACTGATATTGAAAAACCGATTTTGAAAAACAAATATTGAAAAACCGATATTCAATCCGATATTAGAACCGATATTGAAAATCCGATATTGTAAAACAAATATTGAAAAACTGATATTGAAAAACCGATATTGAAAAAGCGATATTGTAAAACTGATATTGAAAAACCGATATTGAATCCGATAATAGAACCGATATTCAAAAACCGATATTGGAGAACAAATATTGAAAAACTGATATCGAAAAACTGATATTGAAAAACCTATATCGAAAAACTGATATTGCAAAACCGATATTGAATCCGATATTAGAACCGATATTAAAAAACCGATATTGTAAAACAAATATTGAAAAACTGATATCGAAAAACTGATATTGAAAAACCGATATTGAAAAACCTATATCGAAAAACTGATATTGCAAAACCGATATTGAATCCGATATTAGAACCCATATTGAAAAACCGATATTGTAAAACAAATATTGAAAAACTGATATTGAAAAACCGATATTGAAAAACCGATATTGTAAAACCAATATTGAAAAACTTATATCGAAAAACTGATATTGCAAAACCGATATTGTAAAACAAATATTGAAAAACTGATATCGAAAAACTGATATTGAAAAACCTATATCGAAAAACTGATATTGCAAAACCGATATTGAATCCGATATTAGAACCGATATTGAAAAACCGATATTGTAAAACAAATATTGAAAAATTGATATCGAAAAACTGATATTGAAAAACCGATATTGAAAAACCTATATCGAAAAACTGATATTGCAAAACCGATATTGAATCCGATATTAGAACCGATATTGTAAAACAAATATTGAAAAACTGATATCGAAAAACTGATATTGAAAAACCGATATTGAAAAACCGATATTGAAAAACCGATATTGAAAAACCTATATCGAAAAACTGATATTGCAAAACCGATATTGAATCCGATATTAGAACCGATATTGTAAAACAAATATTGAAAAACTGATATCGAAAAACTGATATTGAAAAACCGATATTAAAAAACTGATATCGAAAAACTGATATTGAAAAACCGACATTGAAAAACCGATATTGAAACCGATATTAGAACCGATATTCAAAAACCGATATTCAAAAACCGATATTGAAAAACCTATATCGAAAAACTGATATTGCAAAACCGATATTGAATCCGATATTAGAACCGATATTGAAAAACCGATATTGTAAAACAAATATTGAAAAACTGATATTGAAAAACCGATTTTGAAAAACAAATATTGAAAAACCTATATCGAAAAACTGATATTGCAAAACCGATATTGAATCCGATATTAGAACCGATATTGAAAAACCGATATTGTAAAACAAATATTGAAAAACTGATATTGAAAAACCGATATTGAAAAACTGATATCGAAAAACTGATATTGAAAAACCGACATTGAAAAACCGATATTGAAACCGATATTAGAACCGATATTCAAAAACCGATATTCAAAAACCGATATTGAAAAACCTATATCGAAAAACTGATATTGCAAAACCGATATTGAATCCGATATTAGAACCGATATTGAAAAACCGATATTGTAAAACAAATATTGAAAAATTGATATCGAAAAACTGATATTGAAAAACCGATATTGAAAAACCTATATCGAAAAACTGATATTGCAAAACCGATATTGAATCCGATATTAGAACCGATATTGTAAAACAAATATTGAAAAACTGATATCGAAAAACTGATATTGAAAAACCGATATTGAAAAACCGATATTGAAAAACCGATATTGAAAAACCTATATCGAAAAACTGATATTGCAAAACCGATATTGAATCCGATATTAGAACCGATATTGTAAAACAAATATTGAAAAACTGATATCGAAAAACTGATATTGAAAAACCGATATTAAAAAACTGATATCGAAAAACTGATATTGAAAAACCGACATTGAAAAACCGATATTGAAACCGATATTAGAACCGATATTCAAAAACCGATATTCAAAAACCGATATTGAAAAACCTATATCGAAAAACTGATATTGCAAAACCGATATTGAATCCGATATTAGAACCGATATTGAAAAACCGATATTGTAAAACAAATATTGAAAAACTGATATTGAAAAACCGATTTTGAAAAACAAATATTGAAAAACCTATATCGAAAAACTGATATTGCAAAACCGATATTGAATCCGATATTAGAACCGATATTGAAAAACCGATATTGTAAAACAAATATTGAAAAACTGATATTGAAAAACCGATATTGAAAAAGCGATATTGTAAAACCAGTATTGAAAACCTTATATCGAAAAACTGATATTGCAAAACCGATATTGTAAAACAAATATTGAAAAACTGATATCGAAAAACTGATATTGCAAAACTGATATTGAAAAACCGATATTCAATCCGATATTAGAACCGATATTGAAAAACCGATATTGAAAAACAAATATTGAAAAACTGATATCGAAAAACTGATATTGAAAAACCTATATCGAAAAACTGATATTGCAAAACCGATATTGAATCCGATATTAGAACCGATATTGAAAATCCGATATTGTAAAACAAATATTGAAAAACTGATATTGAAAAACCGATATTGAAAAAGCGATATTGTAAAACTGATATTGAAAAACCGATATTGAATCCGATAATAGAACCGATATTCAAAAACCGATATTGGAGAACAAATATTGAAAAACTGATATCGAAAAACTGATATTGAAAAACCTATATCGAAAAACTGATATTGCAAAACCGATATTGAATCCGATATTAGAACCGATATTAAAAAACCGATATTGTAAAACAAATATTGAAAAACTGATATCGAAAAACTGATATTGAAAAACCGATATTGAAAAACCTATATCGAAAAACTGATATTGCAAAACCGATATTGAATCCGATATTAGAACCCATATTGAAAAACCGATATTGTAAAACAAATATTGAAAAACTGATATTGAAAAACCGATATTGAAAAAGCGATATTGTAAAACCAATATTGAAAAACTTATATCGAAAAACTGATATTGCAAAACCGATATTGTAAAACAAATATTGAAAAACTGATATCGAAAAACTGATATTGAAAAACCTATATCGAAAAACTGATATTGCAAAAACGATATTGAATCCGATATTAGAACCGATATTGAAAAACCGATATTGTAAAACAAATATTGAAAAACTGATATCGAAAAACTGATATTGAAAAACCGATATTGAAAAACCTATATCGAAAAACTGATATTGCAAAACCGATATTGAATCCGATATTAGAACCGATATTGAAAAACTGATATCGAAAAACTGATATCGAAAAACTGATATTGCAAAACCGATATTGTAAAACAAATATTGAAAAACTTATATCGAAAAACTGATATTGAAAAACCTATATCGAAAAACTGATATTGCAAAAACGATATTGAATCCGATATTAGAACCGATATTGAAAAACCGATATTGTAAAACAAATATTGAAAAACTGATATCGAAAAACTGATATTGAAAAACCGATATTGAAAAACCTATATCGAAAAACTGATATTGCAAAACCGATATTGAATCCGATATTAGAACCGATATTAGAACCGATATTGTAAAACAAATATTGAAAAACTGATATCGAAAAACTGATATTGAAAAACCGATATTAAAAAACTGATATCGAAAAACTGATATTGAAAAACCGACATTGAAAAACCGATATTGAAACCGATATTAGAACCGATATTCGAAAACCGATATTGAAAAACCTATATCGAAAAACTGATATTGCAAAACCGATATTGAATCCGATATTAGAACCGATATTGAAAAACCGATATTGTAAAACAAATATTGAAAAACTGATATTGAAAAACCGATTTTGAAAAACAAATATTGAAAAACCTATATCGAAAAATTGATATTGCAAAACCGATATTGAATCCGATATTAGAACCGATATTGAAAAACCGATATTGTAAAACAAATATTGAAAAACTGATATTGAAAAACCGATATTGAAAAAGCGATATTGTAAAACCAATATTGAAAACCTTATATCGAAAAACTGATATTGCAAAACCGATATTGTAAAACAAATATTGAAAAACTGATATCGAAAAACTGATATTGCAAAACTGATATTGAAAAACCGATATTCAATCCGATATTAGAACCGATATTGAAAAACCGATATTGAAAAACAAATATTGAAAAACTGATATCGAAAAACTGATATTGAAAAACCTATATCGAAAAACTGATATTGCAAAACCGATATTGAATCCGATATTAGAACCGATATTGAAAATCCGATATTGTAAAACAAATATTGAAAAACTGATATTGAAAAACCGATATTGAAAAAGCGATATTGTAAAACTGATATTGAAAAACCGATATTGAATCCGATAATAGAACCGATATTCAAAAACCGATATTGGAGAACAAATATTGAAAAACTGATATCGAAAAACTGATATTGAAAAACCTATATCGAAAAACTGATATTGCAAAACCGATATTGAATCCGATATTAGAACCGATATTAAAAAACCGATATTGTAAAACAAATATTGAAAAACTGATATCGAAAAACTGATATTGAAAAACCGATATTGAAAAACCTATATCGAAAAACTGATATTGCAAAACCGATATTGAATCCGATATTAGAACCCATATTGAAAAACCGATATTGTAAAACAAATATTGAAAAACTGATATTGAAAAACCGATATTGAAAAAGCGATATTGTAAAACCAATATTGAAAAACTTATATCGAAAAACTGATATTGCAAAACCGATATTGTAAAACAAATATTGAAAAACTGATATCGAAAAACTGATATTGAAAAACCTATATCGAAAAACTGATATTGCAAAAACGATATTGAATCCGATATTAGAACCGATATTGAAAAACCGATATTGTAAAACAAATATTGAAAAACTGATATCGAAAAACTGATATTGAAAAACCGATATTGAAAAACCTATATCGAAAAACTGATATTGCAAAACCGATATTGAATCCGATATTAGAACCGATATTGAAAAACTGATATCGAAAAACTGATATCGAAAAACTGATATTGCAAAACCGATATTGTAAAACAAATATTGAAAAACTTATATCGAAAAACTGATATTGAAAAACCTATATCGAAAAACTGATATTGCAAAAACGATATTGAATCCGATATTAGAACCGATATTGTAAAACAAATATTGAAAGACTGATATCGAAAAACTGATATTGAAAAACCGATATTGAAAAACCGATATTGAATAACCTATATCGAAAAACTGATATTGCAAAAAAGATATTGAATCCGATATTAGAACCGATATTGAAAAACCGATATTGTAAAACAAATATTGAAAAACTGATATCGAAAAACTGATATTGAAAAACCGATATTGAAAAACCGATATTGAAAAACCTATATCGAAAAACTGATATTGCAAAACCGATATTGAATCCGATATTAGTACCGATATTGAAAAACCGATATTGAAAAACTGATATTGAAAAACCGATATTGAAAAACCGATATTGAAACCGATATTAGAACCGATATTGAAAAACCGATATTGTAAAACAAATATTGTAAAACTGATATCGAAAAACTGATATTGAAAAACCGATATTGAAAAACCGATATTGAAAAACTGATATCGAAAAACTGATATTGAAAAACCGATATTGAAAAACTGATATCGAAAAACTGATATTGCAAAAACGATATTGAATCCGATATTAGAACCGATATTGAAAAACCGATATTGTAAAACAAATATTGAAAAACTGATATTGAAAAACAAATATTGAAAAACCTATATCGAAAAACTGATATTGCAAAACCGATATTGAATCCGATATTAGAACCGATATTGAAAAACCGATATTGTAAAACAAATATTGAAAAACTGATATTGAAAACCCGATATTGAAAAAGCGATATTGTAAAACCAATATTGAAAACCTTATATCGAAAAACTGATATTGCAAAACCGATATTGTAAAACAAATATTGAAAAACCGATATTGAAAAACCGATATTGAAAAACTGATATCGAAAAACTGATATTGAAAAACCGATATTGAAAAACTGATATCGAAAAACTGATATTGCAAAAACGATATTGAATCCGATATTGGAACCGATATTGAAAAACCGATATTGTAAAACAAATATTGAAAAACTGATATCGAAAAACTGATATTGAAAAACCGATATTGAAAAACCTATATCGAAAAACTGATATTGCAAAACCGATATTGAATCCGATATTAGAACCGATATTGAAAAACTGATATCGAAAAACTGATATCGAAAAACTGATATTGAGAAACCTATATCGAAAAACTGATATTGCAAAAACGATATTGAATCCGATATTAGAACCGATATTGAAAAACCGATATTGTAAAACAAATATTGAAAAACTGATATTGAAAAACCGATATTGAAAAAGCGATATTGTAAAACTGATATTGCAAAACCGATATTGAATCCGATATTAGAACCGATATTGAAAAACCGATATTGTAAAACAAATATTGAAAAATTGATATCGAAAAACTGATATTGAAAAACCGATATTGAAAAACCTATATCGAAAAACTGATATTGCAAAACCGATATTGAATCCGATATTAGAACCGATATTGTAAAACAAATATTGAAAAACTGATATCGAAAAACTGATATTGAAAAACCGATATTGAAAAACCGATATTGAAAAACCGATATTGAAAAACCTATATCGAAAAACTGATATTGCAAAACCGATATTGAATCCGATATTAGAACCGATATTGTAAAACAAATATTGAAAAACTGATATCGAAAAACCAATATTGAAAAACCGATATTAAAAAACTGATATCGAAAAACTGATATTGAAAAACCGACATTGAAAAACCGATATTGAAACCGATATTAGAACCGATATTCAAAAACCGATATTCAAAAACCGATATTGAAAAACCTATATCGAAAAACTGATATTGCAAAACCGATATTGAATCCGATATTAGAACCGATATTGAAAAACCGATATTGTAAAACAAATATTGAAAAACTGATATTGAAAAACCGATTTTGAAAAACAAATATTGAAAAACCTATATCGAAAAACTGATATTGCAAAACCGATATTGAATCCGATATTAGAACCGATATTGAAAAACCGATATTGTAAAACAAATATTGAAAAACTGATATTGAAAAACCGATATTGAAAAAGCGATATTGTAAAACCAATATTGAAAACCTTATATCGAAAAACTGATATTGCAAAACCGATATTGTAAAACAAATATTGAAAAACTGATATCGAAAAACTGATATTGCAAAACTGATATTGAAAAACCGATATTCAATCCGATATTAGAACCGATATTGAAAAACCGATATTGAAAAACAAATATTGAAAAACTGATATCGAAAAACTGATATTGAAAAACCTATATCGAAAAACTGATATTGCAAAACCGATATTGAATCCGATATTAGAACCGATATTGAAAATCCGATATTGTAAAACAAATATTGAAAAACTGATATTGAAAAACCGATATTGAAAAAGCGATATTGTAAAACTGATATTGAAAAACCGATATTGAATCCAATAATAGAACCGATATTCAAAAACCGATATTGGAGAACAAATATTGAAAAACTGATATCGAAAAACTGATATTGAAAAACCTATATCGAAAAACTGATATTGCAAAACCGATATTGAATCCGATATTAGAACCGATATTAAAAAACCGATATTGTAAAACAAATATTAAAAAACTGATATCGAAAAACTGATATTGAAAAACCGATATTGAAAAACCTATATCGAAAAACTGATATTGCAAAACCGATATTGAATCCGATATTAGAACCCATATTGAAAAACCGATATTGTAAAACAAATATTGAAAAACTGATATTGAAAAACCGATATTGAAAAAGCGATATTGTAAAACCAATATTGAAAAACTTATATCGAAAAACTGATATTGCAAAACCGATATTGTAAAACAAATATTGAAAAACTGATATCGAAAAACTGATATTGAAAAACCTATATCGAAAAACTGATA